>NC_143547.1:47801959-47963209 GCF_031878675.1 Megascapheus bottae
ATAAATAAATAAATTAAAAAAAAATCTATACAACAACAGAATGATCTACTGAAGTTGTGATGATGCTACAACATCCCAAAAGCACCAAGCTGGGGACCAATCCTTTTGAGGACATTTCAGGTATACACTGAGGCACAATACTATGGTGATTGGGAAGGGAATCTAGTTATATGGACTAACAACTCTATTATTGGATTTAAGCTATTATAAGTCTGAAGTTGAGCCTTGTGAGCATATGTATAGATACAGAACCATAAAGTTATAGAACAACTAGAAATATAACAAAATTATAGTAAAATATTTTCCTACATTTTTAATATTTTTATTGCATTTTATTGCTGGGGTAACATATAGAGGGTTATATTTATCAGGTGGTAGGTACATTCCTTCTTGAACATTGATACCCCTTCTCATGTTTTTCTCCCACTTTCCTTCCTTCCACCCTCTCCCAATCATCTTGTATTTCCCCTTCCCTTCCCTGTTTCAAATAAACAAACAAACAAACAAACATATATACAATATGCCAGGTAACAAAGTCCGATACACTAACAACATGAGATAAATCATAAGAGGGAAAAAAGAGAAAGGAAATAACTTCACATAGTATATTAAGAACAACAATCACCAAGATAAGCCTCTTGTTTCCATATCCTAGTGTTCATTTTGCTTAGTCTCATCCTATATGACCATATGTACATAGGTTTTGAGCTATTGTGATGCTTTGCGAGGAGAGTCCTAGATGTGTACTAATTATTACAATTGAGGGAAACCATGGAGCCTATGTTTCTTTGGGTTTGGCTTACTTCACTTAATATGATTTTTCCAAGTCTTTCTATTTCTTTATGAATGGGGTGATATCATTCTTTTTGATGACAGCATAGAATTGCATTGTGTATAAATACTACATCTTCTTGATCCATTCATCTACTGAGGGACATTTGGGTTGGTTTCATGTCTTAGCTATGGTGAATAATGCTGCAATGAACATGGTTGTTCTGATAGCTTTAGTATGGACTTGTTTGTAGACATTTGGGTAAATGCCCGGGAGTGGGATTGCTATGTCATAGGGGAGCTCTATGTTTAGTCTTTTGAGGAATCACCATACAACTTTCCATTTTCCTACATTTAATGAGCACAAATTAGCATTGTTGTACAACATGGGAGGTTCATTGTGACATATTCATACATACATATAAAATATACTTGGATCATATTCACCCTGTTTGTCTTTCTTTTGCAAAAAATTTACTAATGGCCAAACAATGGTGTCTTACGCTTGTAACCCTAGCTACTCAGAAAGCTGAGATCTGAGGATCATGGTTCAAAGCCAGCCTGGGCATGAAAGTCTGTGAGACTCTTATCTTCAAGTAACCATTAGAAAACGGGAAGTGGTGCTGTGGTTCAAGGGGTATGGGGTCGCCTTGAGCTGAAGAGCTCAGAGACAGCGCCCAGGCCCAAAGTTCAAGCCCCATGACTGACTAAACAAACAAAAAACAAGCTTTACTAATGGATACAAAATACTACAATATCAAGATATATTCACTTACTGCAAAAGATAGCAGTACATGAAGAATACACAAACCAAAAAGATATGAGACATATGGAAAATAGAATAAGATGGCAACATAACTTTAACTGTATCAATAATAAAAAAGCATAAAATGTAAATGGATTCAACAGTCTAAAGTAGAGCAAAGGATGGCAGACTGGATAAACACATGATTTAAATGTGTGTTATGTAAAGGGAATGCACTTTAGGTTCAAAGATATAAATAGCTTCAAAATGAAAGAATGCAAAAATATATGTTGTGCAAAGGTAAATTCATGGAACTGGTGATTATTGTGGTAGGCAAAATTAGTCACATTCAAAAAGAAAAAATATCATGTTTTGTTTTTTAGATGGAATTTAGAACTAAAAAGAAAAAAATGAACGCAAAAGTAGTACTTTTGGAGGGGGGGAGGAGCCAGAGGGAGGGGAGCAGGTGAAACAAGAAGATGATGAGGGGGTGAATATGATCAATGTACAGTACATGGATGAAAAGAGCCAAATGGACCTTGGTTAAAAACTGTAAAAAGGGGGCACGGGTGTTTGGCCTAGTGGTGGAGTGCTTGCCTAGCATACACGAAAACCCAGGTTCGATTCCTTGATACCACATACATAGAAAAAAGCCGGAAGTAGTGCTGAGGCTCAAGTGCTAGAGCTCTGGCCTTGAGAAAGTCCAAGGACAGTGCCAGGCCCAGAGCTCAATCCCCAGGACTGGCAAAAAAAAAAACTTGTAAAAAGGAAGTTGAAAAAGTACCACAGTGAAACCCCTTTATACAATTAATGCATAATAATTTGAAAAGACACATTGTGAAAAGAGCAGCTACAGGAAATTTTTGTTGTCTATATTAATATCAGACATTATATATCTTAAAATAAGGTACTAGATAGGTATATACATGAAGGAAACAGCCCGTATATACTAGAGATACTTGTACATGCATACCTGTCATGATATTATTCATGACAGCCAGGCTATCCAATCGACTATATATAAAGGACAGAGTATTATTTAGGAATAATGAAGTATAAAATAGGCACTTAAAAACATGAATAGTGACTAGAGCTGGAAATCATTACATTAAGTGAAATAAGAAAGACTCAAAAATATTTATTGCATATATTATAAATTATATTTTATAGTTGCACAAAAGATATTTTTTTGCCAGTCCTGGGGCTTGAGCTCAAGGCCTGAGCACTGTCCTTGGGCTTTCTTAAGGCTAGCGCTCTACCACTTGAGCCACAAAACCACTTCTGGCTTTTTCTATGCATGTGGTACAGAAGAATCGAACCCGGATCTTTGTGCATGCTAGGCAAGCACTCTACCACTAGGCCACTCTCCTGGCCCATACAAAGGAATTTCTTTTCTTCTCTTTTCTTTTTTTAAAGTTGGTCATGGAGCTTGAAGTCTGGGTGTGGGCACTATCCCTGGGCTTTCAGCTCAAGGCTAGAGCTCTACAACCTGAGACACAGTGCCACTTCCAGTTTTCTAGTGGTTAATTGGAGATAAGTGTCTCATAGACTTTCATGCCAGGGCTGGCTTTGAACTGCCATCCTCAGATCTCAGCCTTCTGATTCTAGGATTACAGGCATGAGCCATCGCGTCTGGCACATTGAATATTTTTTAAAATTTTTTTTTCTAGAAGGCTGGACATGGTGGCATATATCTACAATTCCAGCAATTCAGAGGTAGAGGGCAGGAGGATTGTGAGGCTAGTTGGAACTACAATGTGAGTTCAAGATCAGCTAGGGCTACAAAGTGAGACTGTCTTAAAACAAACCAAAAGCTACTAGAAGTAGGGGGATACTTTGCAGGTATAAAAGAATCAATCCTAGCCAGGCACGGTGGCTCATGCCTGTAATCCTAGCTACTTGGGTGGCTGAAATCTGAGGATCCTGGTTCAAAGCCAGCCCGGGCACTATAGGCCATGAGATTCTTATCTCTAGTTAACCACTAGGAAACAGGAAGTGGGACTGTGGCTCAAGGGGTAGGGCCCAGAGTTCAAGTCCCATCACACACACACACAAACACACACACACACACACACACACACACATACACACACACACACACACACAAAAGAGTCAATCCATCTAGAACATATAACTATGTAAAACTGTGCACCCAAAAACAGAGCATCAAAATACATGCAGCCAAAACTAACAGAAAAGAACGAACAAATAATTCAACAATCCAAACACCCTATTGTGAAAATGTATTCTAGATATGTGACCGCAAAGTGACTTGCAAAATGCAGTGATCCAAAATCCATAATAACTGCTATTGCCTGATATTTTTCCTCTTATTGTGAATGTTGACTCGACTTTCAACAATCCTAATCATTCCTTTAAGCACTGAATAAAGAACCCACCTGGCTTAACACATCACCAGTGTTACATGTCACGCCCATCACATCATTAAATGTTAGCTGAAAAAAATTAATACATCAAGGGGCCGGGAGTTTGGCCTAGTGGTTAAAGTGCTTGCCTAACATGCATGAAGACCCGGGTTCGATTCCTTGGTACCACATACTTAGAAAAAAAGCCAGAAGTGGTGCTGAGGCTCAAGTGGTAGAGCTCTAGCCTTGAGAAAGTCCAAGGACAGTGCTCAGGCCCTGAGCTCAAGCCCAGGACTGGCAAAAAAAAAATAATAATACATCAAAAAGTTAGAGTGGGGCCGGGAGTTTAGCCTAGTGGTAGAGTGCTCGCCTAGCTTTCACGAAGACTGGGGTTCAAGTCCTCGATACCACATACATAGAAAAAAAGCCAGAAGTGGTGCTGAGGCTCAAGTAATAGAGCTCTAGCATTGAGAAAGCCCAAGGACAATGCCCAGGCCCTGAGTTCAAGGACCAGGACTGGCAAAAAAAAAGTGAGAGTGGATCTGTGACTCAAAAGGTAGTGCTGACCTTAAGAAATAAAGCTAAAGGACAGTGGCTAGGCCCTGCATTCAAGTCTGAGGACTGGGACCAAAAAATGAAAAAAGTAATGAAGTACACATTACAAAATATATATGCTTGAGAAATCACTCAAGGGGGCCAGGAGTTTGGCCTAGTGGTAGAGTGATTGCCTAGCATGCATGAAGACCCGGGTTTGATTCCTTGGTACCCCACATACATAGTAAAAAGCTGGAAATGGTGCTGAGGCTCAAGTGGTAGAGTGCTAGCCTTGAGAAAGTCCAAGGACAGTGCTCAGGCCCTGAGCCCAAGCCCAGGACTGGAAAAAAAAATCACTCAAAAAAGCCCACATGCTTCATGATTCTATTTATTTTAAGTATGCACAGTAGGCAAGTCCATAGAGATAAAAAATATAGTAATAGTTTGTTGTTGTTATTTTATGCTGGTACTGGGGCTTGAATTCAGGGTTGTCCCTTAGTTTTTTTTTTTCACTTAGAGTTGACTCTCTACCACTAGAGCCAAAGCTCCACTTTGGCTTTTTGCTAGTTATTTGGAGATAAAAGTATCATTGATTTATGTATAGGGGCGGGAGAGGAAATGGAAAATGATAGTAGTCTAGAAGTTTCTTTGGAGATGATGAAAATATTTTGGAGTTAGTGAATAATGAGAATTGCACAATTGGATTGTTCTTGTTAAAAAGGTGAATTTTGTTGTAGGGAGTTATATGTTGGTAAAACTAGTTACAAAATACAAAGAGCAGGGCCGGGAGTTTGGCCTAGTGGTTAAAGTGCTTGCCTAGCATGCATGAAGACCCGGGTTCGATTCCTCGGTACCACATACATAGAAAAAAGCCAGAAGTGGTGCTGAGGCTCAAGTGGTAGAGCTCTAGCCTTGAGAAAGTCCAAGGACAGTGCTCAGGCCCTGAGCTCAAGCCCAGGACTGGCAAAAAAAAATACAAAGAGCAGAATGAAAATGAAAATTAGAACATATCAAGATTTCTCAGATACAACTAAAGGAGAACTGAGAGGAAAATTGATAGCCCTAAAATAATTATTTTAGGAATGAAGAAAAAACTGCAATCAATTTTTAAGTGGCTAATTTTAAAAGGAATAGAGGGCCAGGAATTTGGCCTAGTGGTAGAGTGCTTGCCTAGCATGCACAAAGACCTGGGTTCGATTCCTCGGTACCCCATATACATAGCAAAAAGCCAGAAGTGGTGCTGAGGCTCAAGTGGTAGAGCGCTAGCCTTGAGAAAGTCCAAGGACAGTGCTCAAGCCCTGAGCTCAAGCCCAGGACTGGCGAAAAATAAATAAATAAAAATAAAAGGAGGGCCAGGAGTTTGGCCTAGTGGTTAAAGTGCTTGCTTAGCATGCATGAAGACCCGGGTTCGATTCCTTGGTACCACATACATAGAAAAAAGCCAGAAGTGGTGCTGAGGCTCAAGTGGTAGAGCTCTAGCCTTGAGAAAGTCCAAGGACAGTGCTCAGGCCCTGAGCTCAAGCCCAGGACTGGCAAATAAATAAATAAATAAATAAATAAATAAATAAATAAATAAATAAATGGAATAGAAAAAAGAAGGGGCTATAAACCCAATCAGCAGAGTAGAAAACGGTGAAAAGCAGAAGAGAAAAACAATAAAAGAAAAAGTAAATTCTTTGGGGAAAAAAATCAATCTTGCAGATTTTTCAAGGGAAAAATTGAAATGTGTGATTAGAATTCTGTTTAGATCATCTTAGCTGCCAGGCAATATTCTCAGTCTGTCTATCCCCTCCTAAGTCTTGTCTCATTGCTGAACTATTTGCAATGTATTCCAATTTGCTCCAAGGCCGCTTGGCTTCTAATATCATGATTCATATTTCCATGAGCTAGGTAGCAGAAATAAATGAGCTCTGTAGTTAGAGTGGGATTTGATTTCTCTGAGTCGTCCAAATTGTGAAACCAAAACAATTTCCTTGAGGCTCCTTTACTTCATCTAAATGTTGAAAACCATCCATTTTCTCTATCTCACAGGTTTTATTATAAGCATTAAACAAAATTCACGTGCAAATAACTAGTGCAATTCCTAGCTGATTGAGCACAGAGAAGAAATGTGAATTCTCCTCTGTTCCCCTACTCACTATTGTAATCTAATCATCCTCATGCCTATGGCAAGCCAAAAGAATGACATGAACCACCATGATGTCGTAAAGTAAATAGGTAAAGAAAATGGGCCAATATGACTTGCCAAATTTCTCAAAATGTTCCCACCATAGTCAGTTAAATTTCTGTCAGGGCACTGTCAACAAGACATTCCTGAGACATTGCTTTGACAGACTCCAGGGGCCTCAAGGGCCAAAAACATGTGTTTTACATTATATCTTCAAGGCGAATTGCACTACATGGCACATGTACAAGGATAGAAATGTATTCATGTGTTTGTGGCTAAGAATTTCTTCATCATCTTGACTTACTGTGGATGCATCATTGTTAAAATGGCTTCACATGAATAGAATCATTTAACATGCGCCTGATGCTGATGGCTCATGTTTGTATTCCTAGCTACTCAGGAGGCTGAGATCAGAGGATCACAGTTCAAAGCCACCCCAGGCAGAAAATTCCAACAAAGAGCTGCACTAGAAGCATGGCTGAAGGGATGCAGCACAGTCAAGTGAGCCAAGCAAGAGTACAAGGCCCCGATGCTGGCATAGATGTGCACAAAGAAACATCCCAGCTATATTTTTGGACCCATTTGCTACCAAGTTTTTTTCACCTAAATCTTGTAAAAAAATCACCATATCTACATAAAAATGAGAGAGAATGAGGGAGGGAGTGGCAATGTTCAAAAAAATGTTCCTAGGCTCAATGGTTTCCCTCATTTGTCATAATCAGTAGAAACCTTGGGCTCTCCTAGCAGAGATTTACAATAGAACAAAATCTAGATACATAAGGCCATATAGGATGACGCTAAATATAAGGATCTCCAGGATATAGAAACAAAAGCCATATAATGAGTGATTGTTGTCCTTGATGTACTATGTTATCTCTTATCTCTTTTGCTGTCCCTTGGTTATCTCATATTGTTACAATATTTCACCTTGTTATCTGATATATTTCATGTATGCTTAATTGGTTATTTGAAATTGGATAGGGAAGGGGGGAATATCAAGATGAGCAGGGTGTGGGGTAGAAGGGGGGAGGGAATGGGGACCATGACATGAGAAAGGGTATCAATGTTTGTGAAATAATGCACCTTCTAGCTGGTGAATATAATGTAACCCTTCTATTAATTACAATAAAAATATATGGAAAAAAAGAAAATGTTCCCATTACCTGATTTATGTAACTGTAACCCCTCTGTGTTTCACCTTTACAATAAAATTTTTAAAATTAAAACAACAAAAAAGAAATAAACAATCATCTGTTCCCCTCAACTAATAAAATGGAGATATCTATTATTTTGCAACCAATAAGATACAGAAACGTTCTAATAGTAGTGAACTCTTGCTCATTAAAGAACTTAATTGTGTAAATGAGAAATATGTCTTGAATGCCAAAGGATATGGCTTGCTTGTTATATTTATTTATTATATTAGTTAAGGTTTGGAGCAAATTTTGTCATTTAAATCTAAAATTTATAAAAAAATGTAACAACCCCATTGATTATCACCTGTCTGTTTCCACAGCCAAACAAAGGAATTTTGTCTTCCTCATCTAAAAAGGGATAGCATGTAGCCAGGCACCAGTGGCTCATGTGTGTAATCCTGGCTACTCAGGAGGCTGAGATCTGAGGATCTTGGTCAGAAGTTAGTCAGAGCAGGAACATCCACGGAACTCTGATCTCCAATTAAGCACCAAAACCAGAAGTAAAAGTGTGGCAAAGATGGTAGAGTGCTAGCCATTCAATAGAAAAAGCAAGGGGCAATGCCCAAATCCTGAATTCAAGCCTCCCCCCCCAGAAATAGCATCAGGACCTTTGCAGGTCTTCTTTGTCTGTACATGGCTCAATACAGTACCAAAGTGTTATCTCTGCACTCTATTTTATCCTGGAAAAACATGTTCACATCCTGTTTCTGAGCCATGAAGACTTCTTTATTCAGTTTCTTCAATATGTGCATGACTATTTATCAACAATTATATTGAACTCGATTCAAAGACAAATGAAATGTGTTATTGATTAGCAGGCATAAAGTTCAGTCAGCTTCAAAGCCTTCACTTCTTGTACTACAGTATTAATAAGTTTTGACTTATGAACTCCTTATATTTTAGTAATACAATTGTGTGTGTGTGTGTGTGTGTGTGTGTGTGTGTGTGTGTGTGTGTGTGTGTGTTCCTTGTGTCCATATGTCTGTGTACTGGTTCTGGGGCTCAAATTTAGGAACTCACGTTAGTTCAGCTTTTTGCTCACACTTGAGTCATGCCTCTAGTCTGGAATTGTGCTAGCTAATCAAAGATGGAGTTTTCAAGATTTTGACCAAGGCTGGATTAGAACTGTAATCCTCAAGTCTTGACCCAAGTAGCTAGGATTGCAGGAATGAACCAGCAGCACCTGGTCCAAGACAATTCTTTTCATGTGCTATTCAATATATTAGCTCCTCTTAGACCAAGATCTTCATCCAATTCTTTTTTTTATAAAATCATCCTTTCTTCCGTTGTAGGTAAACATTTTATTACCCTCAACAGCTTAGTCTCAGATAGATGGTCAGGTAAAATATAATAAAATGCATGTTCACACTAGTCCTCCAGCATTCTGTCAAAGCAAACACTTCTGTGAAACACAGTACATCTCATTATCACAGCACGATCCCTTTTATCTTCAGTATTTTCTAGTCCCTACCACTAATACCAGAACTTTAAAATAGACTTCAGAGAATTATTCAGCTAACGCAGTCTTCCAGTGATTAAACATGGCCCTGATTAAAAAGCTAGGATAGTCATAGTCGGGAGCATTCTGAATCCCAATGTCAGTATAGCCATGTGAAGGATCTTGTGATCTGGAGCAGATCTGGACCTAAAATAAAGCATGGGCATTGAACTTATTGGTTCACACGCTCAAGCTCAAAGTTATTTGTTGTTGTTGTTGTTTTTTTAATTTTATTTTGCCAGTCCTGGGCAGGAGCTCAGGGTCTGAGCACTGTCCTTGGGTTTTCTCAAGGCTAGTACTCTACCACTTGAGCCAAAGCATCTCTTTTGGCTTTTTCTATGTATGTGGTGCTGAGGAATCGAACCCCGGTCTTCATGCATGTTAGGCAAGCACTCTTACTACTAGGCCAAACTACTTCTCCAGGGAGACAAGCAGAGCAACAAAATCTGATCCATACGGCTGATACATTGGAGACAGTTGCTATTTCCCAACAGCCAAATGGATTCAAAGACAATGTGATAGCAGAGCATACCATACTTATCTACTGAGGGCCATACAAGATGAACACTTGTTTAGATGACTAGAGACTTGTATTGATGCATAGAGTAAGATCTGTTTAAATTAAGGCAGATGGAAGCCCCAAACTGTTAAAATAAATAAATAAATAAATAAATAAATAAATAAATAAGAAAGAAAGCAAGCCAGGAATCAGTGGCTCATGCCTGTAATCCCATCTACTTAAGAGGGTGAGATATGAGGATCACAGTTCAAAGCCAGCTTGGGCAGGAAAGTCTGTGAGACTCATCTCCAATTAACCGCCACATAATGGGAAATACTATTGTGGATCAGAATGGTAGAGTGCTAGCCTTGAGTGAAAAAGCTCAGGGATAGTACCAAGGCCCTGAGTTCCAGCTCTAGTACTGACAAAAAATTAAAACCACAGATTAGATGATGAGGTTATTGATTGGCTAATTCATTTTCCTATGTCTATTCCAGGCTTTATGCCACGGACTGTGGCTACAAGGTGAGTACAACAGGGTCTCTATACAGGGAGCTAAAAGCTTCTTTAGATGGAAGATCATTATACTATAACCTGTAATGACACAGATCTGACCTAGGAAAGGGACCACTGACTCTGCCTAAAGCTGCAAAAAGGAAGTGTCACTAGAACCGGGCTTTACAGAAGGACTTGTACTCCTAGGTAGGAGACGTGAAAATAAATCGGATCATTAAGGGAAGCTGGAAAACAAAAAACAACAACAATAGCAAAACAAAACAAAACAAAACCATGAGCACAGGCATGCAACCTGGACAGAATTGAAGGTTCAAAGTTTTGGAGGTTTTATTTTTGTTTTGCAATGTAAAACTATTGTCCTGGGCTGGAAGTGTAGCCTAATGAGAGAGTGTTTGCCTAGCATGCACGAAGACCCAGGTTCGATTCCTCGGTACCACATACATCCAAAAAGCCAGAAGTGGTGCTGTGGCTCAAGTGGTAGAGCTCTATCCTTGAGAAAGCCCAAAGACGGTGTTCAGGCCCTGAGTTCAAGCCCCAGGACTGGCAAAACAAAACAAAACAAAACAAAACAGTAAAATGTCAAAGATCTATTGAGAAAAAGAGATCAGCAGAGCTCCTGCCAAATAGGAGAGGTGCCAAGGGAAGGTCCCATCTGGGACGCACTGAACAAGGGTGTCTCTGGGAAAGGTCTATGTGGCTTTCAAGGTTATTGAGCAACCTGCAGCCATATCAGTCCCCAGGCTCAATCAGAGGCTCCAGGCAGCTTGTGTGCATTAGCCCCTCTGACTGGGTGCCCTTTCTAGTGCACACTTCTGGGGGTGCAATCAGTCTACCATTCACATGTAAGTCTTCCAGGGGCAATAGGCCAAGAAGTGATGCCCTGGGGCCTGCATACAAGACTGCTCAAGGCCATGGTGATGTGATGTGTAGAGGCTTCCATACCGGATTGCTCAAGGCCATGTAAGGATGCAGACCCTCTATGGGAGGAGGAGACCTTTCTCCTGATTGCCTAGCCAGCCTTTTTCCTCTTCTCACTGTGCATCCAATGCAGTCTTTTCCTTTTTTTTTTTCTGTTGGTCATGTGACTTGAACTCTGGGTCTGGGTTGTCCCTGAGCTCTTCCGCTCAAGGCTACTGCTCTACCCCTTGAGCCACAGTGCCACTTCCACATTCTTTTTCATTAGTTGCTTTCCAGATTTTTTATTTATTTATTTATTTATTTATTTAGCCAGTCCTGGGCTTGAGCTCAGAGCCTAAGCACTATCCTTGGACTTTCTCAAGGCTAGAGCTCTACCATTTGAGCCTCAACACCATTTCCGGATTTTTTTCTATGTATGTGGTACCGAGGAATGGAGCCCGGGTCTTCGTGCATGCTAGGCAAGCACTCTACCACTAGGCCAAACTCCCAGCCCCAGAGGGTTTGATTTGTGTATATATTAAATACTAACTAATTCACGATAATTACAGTATCTATTGCCATTTTTTGTTCTGCTCCTGGGGCTTGAACTCAGGGCCTGGACTCTCTGTCCCTGGGCTTTTTTTTTTTTTTCCAAGGCTAGCACTCTGCCACTTGGGCCACATGGTTACTTATGGCTTTTTTTTTTTTTTGGTGTTAGTAAGAGTCTCATGGACTTTTCCCTTCTGCTCTGGATTGTCAGATCTCAGCTAACTATGTACTTAGAATTACAGGTGTGAGCCATTGATGCCCAGGTGCACTGTTCACTTTGGCCATTTCTTTTGGCTTTGTCTTTTAGTTTTACTGGGCATGAACTCAGGGACTTTGACTTGCTAGACTGGCAGATACCTCTGAGTCACACTTCTAGCCTTTTAAAATTTTTTATTATTGGGGCCAGAAGGTTAGCCTAGTGGTAGAGTGCTGGCCTAGCATGGGCGAAGACCGGGGTTCGATTCCTTGGTACCACATACATAGCAAAAAGCCAGGAATGGTGCTGAGGCTCAAGTGGTAGAGCTCTAGCCTTGAGAAAGCCCAAGGACAGTGCCTAGCCCTGAGTTCAGGGCCCAGGACTGGCAAAAAAATTATTATTAAAGTAAGAGTCCCAGGAAGGTTTTCCATTCTCATGTACACACCTGAGCCACCATCTGCCTACTATTGGCTTCCCTTTGTTGCTGGGACCACAGTTGTGTTCCACCTCATCCAGCTTCACTCCATGCTTCTGGACCTTTCTTCAGGGGCTGGCTCCAAACTGCAGTCCTCCCAGTTTCGGCCTCCCATATAATTTGTAATGACAGGCAAACTTGTACCATTTCTTGATGGTAAGTAGTCAAAATCCTTTCTAGTGTAAGAGGTGTATAATGCACTACTGTTAATTATATTCACATTGCTATGCCACACAACACCAGAATGTGATTTTTACTATTTGGTTATGATATGTCTAGAGGGAGTTTCTTCTGAGTTGGTTCTTTTTGGAATGCACTGAACTTCTTATATCTATAAAGTTGGTTTAGTCATCAAATGTGGGAATTGTTCAGCCATTGTTTCCTCATACTCTTTTCTCTCTTAGTCCTCATTTCAGAGACACGACGACATGAAATTTAGAACCTTTTATACTGACTTTGGTTTCATAAAACTATTTTTTCAAAGTTATTATTTATTCCTCAACTTGGGTAATTTCTTTTGAGCTAACTTCAAGTTCATCAGCTCTTTCTTTTCTCATCTCTATTCTGCTAATAAGCCCATATACTCAAGAAGCTTTTTTTTTTCCCAGATATTGTGTTTTACACTCTAAAATTCACATTTTGTTCTCATTTTGTCATTTCTTTTTCTCTACTGAGAACATCTATTTTCCATTTGTAGAAAATGTACTTTAGTTTTAGCTCATAGAGCATAGTTAAAAACATCTGTTTTATAATCTGATAATTCCAACATTTTGATCATATTAGAATTAGCATGTATTAGGTTATCTTCTTTATTGAAAATTGATCATATTTTCCTGCTTCTTGTTATGTTGAACCCTCTCAGATTATATCCTCAACCTTATTTCCTTTGCAGTAATAGGGTTTGAACTCAGAGCCTCTTGAGCTTTACCCTTATTCTTTTTCTGCTTTAATTATTTTTCATATAGTCTCTTGCTTTTCCCCACGGCCAACTTTGAACTCCAATCCTCTCAACTTTGCTTCCTGTGCAGCTGAAATTACAGGCATGAGTTATACCACATTTGGTTTGTTCATTAAAATAAAGTCTCCAGCACATTTTTTCCTGTATTAGCCTTGAATTACAATCCTATTTTCAGCTCCCAAGTACTTGAGATTACAGGCATGAGTTGCTGTGCCTGGCTGTATCTTGAACTTTTTGAATATTGTGTGGTCCAGATGCTCTAGTCCACTATAGCTAATGTTACTTTCTTCTTGTTTTGTTTTTGACAGGCAATCAGTCAAATCAGGGTTATATCAAAAGCTCTGTCTCTTATTCTTTGAGCAGGGTTTTACTCTCACCTCAATTTTTTTTTTGCTAGTCCTGGGCTTGAGCTCAGGGCCTGAGCACTGTCCTTGGACTTTCTCAAGGCTAGAGCTCTACCACTTGAGCCTCAGCACCACTTCTGGCTTTTTTCTATATATGTGGTACTGAGGAACTGAACCCGGGTCTTCGTGCATGCTAGGCAAGCACTCTACCACTAGGCCAAACTCCCAGCCCCTCACCTCAATTTTTGAAATATTTCTTATACTTCATTTTATGTCAACCAGGGCTTAGTCTAATACTTGAGTACTGGCTTTAAATGGCTGCCTTGGGTTTATATAGAATTAAAGGACTCCTCTTTCTTCTTTTCCTCTCCCCTCTAATGATCCCATACACAACTCTTTCTGATCCCCAGGACTCTTTTCTCATTTCCTTTTTCTTTTTTCTAGTATTAGGGGTTGAACTCAGGACCTCCTACATGCTAGGCAAGTGCTTCAACCAATTGAGCCATGTCCTCAAACCTTTATGGTTTGTGTGTTTGTGTTTGAGAGAATCTCACTGGCTTCCAACTTATGATTCTCCTACCTCTGCTTCCTGAGTAAATGGGAATGTAGGCATGTGCCACTCTGTCTGGCTCCTTTCCCCATTTTCTCTGACCAGAAACATAGGCTTTTTTTTTGCCAGTCCTGGGCTTGAGCTCATGGCC
The DNA here is from genome assembly GCF_031878675.1 of Megascapheus bottae. Lineage (NCBI taxonomy): Eukaryota > Metazoa > Chordata > Mammalia > Rodentia > Geomyidae > Megascapheus > Megascapheus bottae. The sequence goes on from NC_143547.1 coordinate 47,816,372, forward strand.
TGAGCACTGTCCTTGGACTTTCTCAAGGCTAGAGCTCTACCACTTGAGCCTCAGCACCACTTCCGGCTTTTTTCTACATATGTGGTACTGAGGAATCGAACCCAGGTCTTCGTGCATGCTAGGCAAGCGCTCTACCACTAGGCCAAACTCCCGGCCCCCAGAAACATAGGCTTTTAATTAGCATTTTAGCTGTTCATTCCACTACTCTGCCACATATCTTTGTGACTTTTTTTTTTTGCCAGTCCTGGGCTTGAGCTCATGGCCTGAGCACTGTCCTTGGACTTTCTCAAGGCTAGAGCTCTACCACTTGAGCCTCAGCACCACTTCTGGCTTTTTTCTATGTATGTGGTACCGAGGAATCGAACCCGGGTCTTCGTGCATGTTAGGCAAGCACTTTAACCACTAGGCCAAACTCCCGGCCCTTTGTGACTTTTTTTCTAAAACTTCTGTTGTGTTTTCAGTCTTTGGGTAGTTGGTCTCTGCATTCATCCCAACACAAAGGAATAGTGGCTGTAACTTGCCATGCTAGATGAAGAATACCTGGATGACTTCTTAAGTCAATAACCTCCTTTGACTTCTTTCCTCATTCTATCTTGTGAGTAATATCCTTGTCCTATCTGTTTCACAGCAGTGTCAGAAGGGTAAAATGAAGAAACTTATATGAAGGGAATTATTATACATAATCCTTTCTCCTTCTCACACTGTTCCCACTCAGTATGACTGCTAAGTAACAGGAAAGTTTCCTGAAAAGAAGATTTAAAACTTGTTACTTGGAATTAATTTTAAAGTCTATAAAACTTAGAAAACTCAAAGGAGTATGAAAAAGTTACAAAGAACTTCCATATATCCCTCATTAGGTTCCTCTAATGTTAGCAATTTACATGATGATTAAAACCAGCATATAAAGCCAGGTGCCAGTGTGTCATACCCGTAATCCTAGCTACCCAGGAAGCTGATATCTGAGGATAGCAGTGGCAGAAAAGTTTCGGAGACTCTCCAATTAATCAGCAAAAAGCTAGAAGTGGAGCTGTGGCTCCACTTCTGCTCTAGCTATGAGCAGAAAAACCAAAAGACAATTCCCAGTCCCTGAAGTCAAGCCAAGTTACCAACACACACACAGACACACACAGACGCACACACACACACACACACACAGAGTTTGTTTGATACTATTAAGTCGTTTATGGATGTTGGTCCAATTCTACTAGTTTATCTTTTAACGTCCTTTTCCCAATGCACTATTTTTAATTCAAGGTCTTGGTTGCATAGCTTGGAAACTCCTCCATCTACTTCAATCTGTGACAGTTCCTCAGCCTTTTGCGTCCATGACCTTGCCATTTGAGACTTTGTAAAATGTCTCCCGATTGGAGTACATGTGCAATTTTTCTGATAGATTTTTGGCAAGAATACCATAGGAACAATATGCAGCATGCCATATCAGAGCCACATGAAGTTGACGTCTTTTATTATTAAGGATATTAACCTTCTTGGTAAAGGTGATATCTAATGAATTTCTCTGTTGAAAAGTGAATTTTCCCTTTGTAATTAATAAGAATATCAAAGCAGATATCTTGAAATTATGCAAATAAGCTGCCTCTCCTCAAACTTTCTCCTATAAATTTTAGAGGGCACAAGTAGATATTGTGTACAACAATGTTCACTTTTTTTTCCTATTTTATTCCTTCTGCATATATTAGTTGGAATTTTTCAGTAATCAAGTGCTCTCTCTTCCTCCCATTCATTTGTTTATTCATTATTCAATTATTTATCTACATCACCATAGATTTATACATATTCACTATAGTTTTGGTCATAATTCTATACAATTATTTATTTTGTTGCAAAAATATGCTAATGTACGTCATAAAAACTCCAAGTTGGGGGGCCGGGAGTTTGCCCTAGTGGTAGAGTGCTTGCCTAGCATGCACAAAGACCTAGATTTGATTCCTTGGTACCACATAAATAGGTAAAAAGCCGGAAGTGGTGCTGAGACTCAAGTGGTAGAGCTCTAGCCTTGAGAAAGTCCAAGGACAGTGCTCAGGCCCTGAGCTCAAGACCAGGACTGGTAAAAAAACCCACAAAAAACAAAAAACAAAAAACAAAAAACAACTTCAGGTTGGTTCCTTGTCCTTTTCATATGCCTCCAACCTGTTTTAAATATGTCATTTCAGCATCACATAGGGTGTCCAGGTACTGGTGACTCACACCTGTAATCCTAGCTATCCAGGAGGCTGAAATGTAAGGATCAAGGTTCAGAACTAAATAAATTAAGATAAAAGGTATGGGTAGGTAAATTTGCAAGGCTCTTATCTCCAACTGAGCAGTAAAAAGGACAGAAATGGAGGCATCGCTCAAGAGAGAGAGCAATAAGCACAATCAGAAAAAGCTGTGTGAGAGCATGAGGCCATTAGTTTAAGTCCCAGTTCTGACCAAAGCAGAAGAGAACAAAATTGTATCAGGCTTTGCCTTTTTCAATTCTAGAATCAACTACTATACTAAGTAGCCTGCTTCCTTTTTGGAATGCTTTTCCACTTTTACCAGGAGTTCTTTGACTGTCCTTTTTTCTTTTCCAGTATCTAATTCAAGGTTCCAAAATGCATTAGTTGCTCACATTTAGAAGCCAAGATTTTGGCTCCAGTCATGCTTTTGCTACTAGAATTTCCTAGGCCGTTTCATTCAGGAAATACACTGACACAAAAATTTCTTCCAGTCTTCCCTCCCCGCTTCCTCCTTTCTCCTTCCCTTAAGCTACCTTAAAAATGAGTTCACACTCAAATCACACACTGGTAGCTACTCAAAAAGCTGAGATTGAAGGATCATGGTTCAAAGCTTGCCCAGGCAGGAAAGTCTGTGACTCTTATCTCCAGTTAACAGCAAAACCAGAAAGTGGAACTGTGGTTCAAGTGATCGAGCCTCAACCTTGATGGAAAAAGCTAAAGGATAGTATCTACTCCCTGAGTTCAAGCCCCCGTAGCAGTGTGTGCACGCACACACGCATGCACACACACACACTTCAACCTAACAGTTTTGCTCATTCTACCCTCCTTCTATATTTGCAACATGTTTTTTTATCTGGAATTTGGAAACCTGGCTAGTATTATTTGCAATTTATTTGTATATTTAAAATCCTACACATAACATACTTTCCAGAATCAATTGCCCTCATTTCTGTGAGAAACAAATTTACAGAGTGAAGCCCATTATTTCTATTAAGCCTTTTTATTTTAACCTTACACTATCTCATCCAAATGTTGTTTACCAAATGGTTTGCATGACATTAATTTCCTAGGGCTTCCATAACAAAGAACCAAAATCATCAACTTGGCAAAGATGATTCTGTCTGACGCTGGGAACTAGAATCTGTGCCCTGCTTCTCTCCTAGATTCTGATAGGTTACTGGCAATTTTTGGCATAGAAATATATCAGTATATGCTCTGTCTTCAACTTCACACAGCATTCTCCAGTGGTCTCTTTCTCTTCATCTCATCTGCCTGTGGTGCAGATCCATCTGTGTCTAACTTTCCCTTTTGCATAAGGACACGTGTCACATTGGATCTGGGCCAACTTAATGCCCTATGTGTAACTGGATTACTCCTATTTCCAAATACAGTTACATTCAGAGATACTGACTGTAAGTGCTTCAAAGTTTCTTTTCTGGAAGTCACACTCAACTGGTAACACTAACATGAATTCCTTCCTTGCAAACCTGCATTTTCACCCAGTCCTGTACAGTCCTTGTTACAATTTATTCCATTTGGGTTCCCTACCATCACTCCCACTATAGCTGATTTTAATGATCTGTTTTGGCAGTATGTGGGACACCACTCTGTTACTAAGAATAAAACATAATGCTAAAAGACATCCTCAGGACTGGGAGTGTGGCTTAGTGGTAGAGTGCTTGCCTAGCATGCACAAAGCCCTGGGTTCCATTCCTTGGTACCACATACACAGAAAAAAGCTAGAAGTGGTGCTGTGGCTCAAGTGGTAGACCACTAGCCTTGAGAAAGCTGAAGGACAGTGCCCAGGCCCTGAATTCAAACCCCAGGACTGGCAAAAAAAAAGAAGACATCCTCAGACTAAGGGTCAGTTCTTTATCCTTTCCTGTGTATGCCCATTTCCCCATTCTGACCATTCCTTTCTTGTAGATTACAAATCTCTCTCTGTCTCTGCCTCCCTCCCCCCTCTCTCTCTGTATCATGGGGCTTGAACTCTGGGCCTGGGCACTGTCCCTGAGCTCTTCAGCTCAAGGCTTGTGCTCTACCATTGGAGCCACAGCGCCACTTCTGTTTTTCTGGTGGTTAATTGGAGATAAGAGTCTCACACACTTTCCTGCCCAGGCTGTCTTTGAACTGTAATCCTCAGATCTCAGCCTCCCGAGTAGTTAGGATTACAGATGAGCGTCCGGCAACAAATCTCTTTAGCTTCTTTCCTATTGTTCCTCTATTTCTTTTTCACAAACACATACATATGTACTGATATTCTAACATTTCCTTTACTTTCACAGAGGGTCATATACTGTAGATAGAGATAGCCTTTTAGATATTGCTTTCTTCATTTAAATCGTGCCAAGTCAGTTACTACTTTTTTATTCCTTTTCACAGCTACACAGTGCTTGTAACAAATGAATGCCAAAGCTACTCCTTGATCCCTGCTTCCTAATGTCATTTGTGCTCCCTTCCTTGATCATGATGCTGACCTGTGCATTGCCTGTAGTCAATAGAAAATATTAAAGGCAAAATGGGATGGCAACTTCATGATTATTTTGTGAAATATTATTACTTTGTGTAATATTATTACTTTCATCTTGCTAGCAGACTCTTCATATTGAGGTACTCTTATTGGTACTTTTGGTGATGGGGACCAGCATAAGGAGAAGTCCGTGTAGAAAATCATTATGAGAAGCCTCTGGCGACTGAGAACAAGGTCCAGCCAATCTACATAATTCTTCAGGATCCCCAGAGCTCAAGACAACGTTTAGGAATGATTTTATGTTTTATTTTTTTGCCAGTCCTTGGGACTGAACTCAGGGCTTGAACACTGTCCTTAGCCCTTAGGAATGATTTTTCAAGGTACCAAGTATTTGAAATAAGTTCACTGAATGAAAGATTGGTGTCTGAATGAATTGATTGGTTCCTTAACTCCAAAGCCCTGAAAGCATACATGGCTGTTGGTCATGTGGAAATGGTATGATGAGTCATTCTGGTTTGGAAAGGCATGGCAGTGGAAGGAGTAAACGTTTTGTTATCAACAGCTGAGTTTCATTCGTAGATTGTCCTTTCTTTTTCTCTTGCCTTTCTCACTGATCAAGTTGAAAATTGAATTTAGAAAAATCACACAAATACGTAATAAAAAGCCAGGTGCCAGGGCCAGGAGTGTGGCCTAGTGGTAGAGTGCTTGCCTAGCATACACTAAGCCCCAGGTTCGATTTCTTGGTACCACATACACGGAAAAGCCAGAATTGGTGCTGTGGCTTAAGTGGTAAAGGGCTACCTTTAAGAAAGCCCAAGGACAGTGTTCAGGCCCTGAGCTGAAGCCCCAGAACAGGCAAAAAAAACTAAGGTGTTAGAAGCTCACAACTGTTATCCTAGCTACTTGGGAACCTGAGACCTGGAAGACCAAGGCTTAAAGCCAGCCCTGGCAGAAAAGTCTGCAAGATTTCATATCTCACCCCCCCCACACACACAATAAGTAATAAAATAAATTTTGGAATTTACCCCAAAATATGAGTCCTACATAGGGCATATCTGGGAATTTATTCCCAAAACTCAAAGGTAAACATAAAGATTATATTCTACTGGGAATATCTTCCTTTTTCTGTTTCTCCTTCTGTCTACATCTATGCAACTGTTAGAGAACCTATTCTCCAAGCTCAAGCACTGAATCATGTTTTCATAGTTTTCCTCATTCACATGAAAAGTTTTTGAGCATGTACAGGTCATGTTCACACTCACACCCTACACAATGTCACAGCATGAAAGAATGTTCATCTTTACAGATTCAAGAAACTAAACCCAAAAGGAGGAGGCTACTTACTCAATATTCTATAGCAAGTTAGTAGCAGGATCATTATTTGAACTCATGTTTGCTAACACTTCACCCAATAATAATCCCACAACTTGTGGTGGATCTTCTGATTCTTTTTATACAGTCCATAAGTTAATCTAAGAACCTTTGTGAGAAGAGCAAAGCAATGTCAAATCAATAAGTAGCTAACAGCAGGTTGGCTGCCCAGGGCAACATACTGCTGGATGGTGAGATTTCAACAGATGGATCTCTCACTCCCTTTCCAAATTCTAGCTATTTAACAAATGAATCACTTCTTTGTCCCCACGCTGATAGGACTCGCGCTATGTCCTTTTGCCTACATTTAGGCTAGGCTCCTAAGAAGTAAGAAGGTTTGGGGATCTGGGAAGTGTATTTTTTTTTCCCAGTCCTGGGGCTTGAACTCAGGGTCTAGGTACTGTCCTTGGGCTTTTTCAAGGCTAGCACTCTACCACTTGAGCCACAGCACCACTTCTGGCTTTTCTGTGTATGTGGTACAGAGGAATTGAAGCCAGAGCTTTGTGCATGCTAGGTAAGCATTCTACCACTAAGCCAAGAACTGACTTTTAACTTGGTTCTAGGTCCATAGCCAAAAAAAAAATACATTCTGCTAAAGAAAACCTCTTTGACATACAAGTTTGCTTATAACCAAACTATATTCTGGTGCCTGAAGTTGTGAGACACCAAAGAAGGATGAAACCTAGTCAATTACCAGTAATTAAATTCAATTTCATCCAATCTAAAAGTGTCTTCAATATTCCAGGCACTATGATACTTCCAAGGGCATCACAATCAGCACAACATTCTCTCTAGCTTCGAGGAATTTATTGCTATGGACACAAGTCATTTTGATGAAATGTAATCTTAAACAGTTGCTATGAAAGGAGCTGAAGAAGTCTTCAGTGGGAAGAATATGGTTTGTTTTGTGCCTGTTATGACGTTTCAACTCAGGGCCTGGATGCTGAGCATTTTGTGCTCAAGGTTAATGCTCTACCACTTGAAACACTTGAGCTCCACTTCTGGCTTTTTGGGTGGTTAATTGGACATAAGAACCTCACAGGACCAGGAGTGTGGCCTAGTGGTAGCATTCTCACCTAGCATGCTCAGAGTCCTGCGTTCGATTCCCCAGAGCCACATACACAGAAAAAGCTGGAAGTGGCATTGTGGCTCAAGTGGTAGAGCAGTAGCCTTGAGCAAAAAGTGTCAAAGGACAAGTGCCCAGGCTCTGAGTTCAAGCCCCAGGACTGGCACACAAAAAGGTGCCTCATAGACTTTCCTGCCATGCTGGCTTTGAACCATGATCCTCAGATATCACAGCCCTAAATAGTTAGGATTATAGGTGTGAGCTGTCAGTGCCCAGTGGGAGCAGTAGTTTGTAGTAGTAGCAGTTCCTACTACTAATAAATGCTTTCTAATAAGACAAGAAAAGTTGATGTATAAGTAACTTTGGTATTGTTGTGACCAAAGGAGCCAAGAAAACAAGTTAAAAGAGGGGAATTATTTAGTTTGGCTCCCATTTTCTAAGGATTTAGCCCATCATGATGAATAGGATGTGTCAGAGTATAGCAATTTGTGTCATGAAGGCCAGGAAACAGAAACAAGGGACAGGAAGAGGCCAGTGCAAGATATGGTCCACAAAGATATGTCCCCAATGATCCTCTTTCCCTAAAGGCCCTGCCTCCTACTTTTTGCCACTTTTCAATAATCACAGACACACCTTATGCTGTGTTTACTGACATAAACACTTCTTAGTCCAATCAAGTTGACCATCATAAGTGGTATTTTAATTGGTCTCTGAAGTTTAAGGATTTAGATGACTAAAGAATCAGTACAACAAGATGAGGGGCAGGGATGGGGAAAGGGAAATGGGGACCAAGACATGAGAAAGGGTATCAATGTTTGGGAAATAATGTACCTTCTATCTGGTGAATATAATGTAACCCTTCTATTAATTACAATACAAATATATGGAAAAAATAATAATAGTTTCCAAAAGCAAAAAAAATAAATAATCAGTACAAGGGCATTTTGGATTTAGGAACTGCAGAAGAGCCGGGTGTTGTTGGCTCATGACTGTAATCCTAGCTACTCAGAAGGGTGAGATCTGAAGATCTCAGTTCCAAGCCGGCCCAGACAGAAAGGTTTGTGAACCTCTTTTCTCCAATTATGCAGAAAAGGCTGGAAGTAGAGCTGTGGCTCAAGTGGGAAAGCACTTGACTTGAGCAAAAACAAAAAACAAAAAACAAAAAAAACCAATAGTAAAACCTGAATTTCAGGAAAGAAAGCTAGAGTAGAATTCCAGATTTGTGTGTAATTGGAATGTGGTTAGACCCATTGTGGTGGCACAAAACTACAATCCCAGCGCTTGGAGGGAGAGAGGTAGGAAGATCATGAGTTTGAGAACAACCTGAGCCATTTAGCAAGTTCCAAGCCAGGTTGGGCTTCCCACTGAGATTTTTTTTTTCTGAAAACAAAATAAAAACCATATGATGCTAGCCAGAAAGAGAGAAAAGATAGAGAAGAAGGGAGCTTGGATGTACAATCACTAATATTTGTCCAAAATTGAAGTCTGGACTCATCCTTATATATAGGAATATATATATATATATATATGTATATATATATATATATATAATTGAGTATCACTGAAAACAGGAAACTTTCCCTTTTTCCTTTTTACGATGATTTACTTTTTCAACTTTTTGTCATAACTATTACTATTGAAAATGAAAAACAAGCTGGATGCTAGTGGATCACACCTTTAATCCTAGCTACTCAGGAGGCTGAGATCTGAGGATCACGGTTCAAAGCCAGCCCAGGCATAAAAGTCCATAAAACTCTTATCTCCAATTAAACTGCCAGAAAACTGGAAGTGGACAGCACCCAGGACCAGGAGTTCAAGCCCCACAACTGACCAAAAAAAAAAAAAAGCATGCATTGAGGCTGGGAGTTTGGCCTAGTGGTAGAGTGCTTGCGTAGCATACATGATGACCCAGGTTTGATTCCTCAGTACCACATACATAGAAAAAGCTGGAACTGGGCCAGGAGTTTGGCCTAGTGGTTAAAGTGCTTGCCTAGCATGCATGAAGACCCGGGTTCAATTCCTTGGTACCACATACATAGAAAAAAGTCAGAAATGGTGCTGAGGCTCAAGTGGTAGAGCTCTAGCCTTGAGAAAGTCCAAGGACAGTGCTCAGGCCCTGAGCTCAAGCCCAGGACTGGCAAAAAAAAAAAAAGCTGGAAGTGGTGCTGAGGCTCAAATGGTAGAGTGCTAGCCTTGAGAAAGCCCAAGGACAGTGCTTAGGCCCTGAGCTCAAGCCCCAGGACTGGCTAAAAAAAAGAGAGAGAGAGAGGAAAAAAAAGAAAGAACATATCATGAAAATTCTGAGAAGAAAATAGTATGTATACATATGCCACTGTACCAATAGTGGGTTTTTTTTTAGTATTTCTTTCTAGTCTTTATTCCATGTATTTCTGAGCATGTACTTCTGTAGCTGCAACTGGATCTTACAGACTATTTTTATCCTCCATTCAAATTTAAATTTTATTTTTATTTGTTTTCATATCATTATTTTCATTTTCTATGCAAGTCTATTAGGTTGATATACCAGAATTTCATTTCAAAAATTGTCATAAAACACTCAAAGAACTCTCTCATTCTCTCCTAAGGACATTGCTAAGAAGGAAGGAAAACACAGATGGGATTTGTTGAGCCCTAAAAGTCTGAAAATCTTTCCACAACATAAAAGTCAAAATAGCCATGATTTCCAAAGAAAACAGTTTCCATTCAACCACTACTTGTGCATGAAAATTCTGTGTATAAGTGTCCAAAGTTCAAACATAAAGGCATGCTTTTATCTTTTCGTAATTTCAGTTTATTTCTCCTTATGTTCTGAGGCAGAACATAAGATGACACTAATTATCAATGCCATCCTAAATCAAAATTTATGGTTACTACCTTACCCCAATTAGAATGGCCAATATTCTGAACTCAGAAAATGACAAATGCTGGCGGGGTTGTGGAGAAAGAGGAACCCTACTGCACTGCTGGTGGGAATGTAAACTAGTTCAGCCACTCTGGAAAGCAGTGTGGAGGTTTCTCAAAAAACTGAAAATAGAACTTCCCTATGATCCCTCCATACCACTCCTGGGCATCTATCCTGAACATCATAACCCAGGATATGATAAGGACACCTGCTCAGCTATGTTCACCTCTACACTATTCACAATAGCCAAGCGATGGAAACAACCCAGATGCCCTGCTGCAGATGAATGGATACAGAAAATGTGATATATATATATAATGGAATTCTACATAGCCAACAGACAAGATAAAATAATGTCATTCACTGGGAAGTGGATGAAACTACAACAAATCATGTTGAGTGAGAAAAGTCAAGACCAAAGAACAAAAGGCACATGGTATCCTTAATATGTGGGTATTAGATCCAAACTGTACAAGAGCGAGGACTCAATATTTGGGTACCCAATGCTATGGACACGGTCTTGGAGATATAAACATAACTACATAGACATAAAAATCTATGATGGGATATATACTCTATAGACATGTTATATTATATAGATTGATATGTATCTAGGACATACAAAACCTTAGCTTAATTTTAATTATGTTCTAAAATCTATGTGCCAGTGATTGTATATAAAGATTCTCTTCTTGAGTACTTGTTTTGTCAAACATGACATTTGAAATATGATGTAAAAAGCAGTGTTAATAGGCTGGGCTGTGGTGGCTCACAACTGTAATCCTAGCTACTCAGGAGGCTGAGATCTGAGGATCAAGGTTCAAAGCCAGCCCAGACACAAAAGGACCTGAGACTCTTATCTCCAATTAACCTCTAGAAAATGGGAAGTGGGGCTTGGCTCAAGGGTAGAGCGGTAACCTTGAGCTGAAGAACTCAGGGACAGCTCCCAGGCCGAGTTCAAGCCACATGATCCACAAAAAAATCAGTGTTAATAAAATCCTTCAAAAATTTATGGTTAGTTCTTTTGTTGTTCCTGAGGATATGTCCCCTACAATGTCCCCAAAACTTGGCTTCACCAAGTTTTCATATGATGTAGCTTCACCTCTGTTTTCCAGTTCTGTATCTATGTATTGCTCTGAGGTTAGTCCATTACTTCATCCTTTCATTTATGATATAACTTTCCTTTCTTCCCATTTCTTTTCTACTGTAGAATTCCTCAGATTGACTCCTCAGGTTGGTCCTCTTTGCCTTGGTTGCTTCAGGACCACTTCAAGAACAACTTCCAACATTCCTGAGCACAGAAGGATCAGGTACTGAACTGTAATTTCCTGACTTCTCTTGACTAAATAAGTCTTCTCTCATAAATGCCATTTTTACTTTTCACTAAAAATTCAAAATGCAGGCCGGGAGTTTGGCATAGTGGTTGAGTGCTTGCCTAGCATGCATGAAGACCCGGGTTCGATTCCTCAGTACCACATACATAGAAAAAAAAGCCAGAAGTGGTGCTGAGGCTCAAGTGGTAAAGCTCTAGCCTTGAGAAAGTCCAAGGACAGTGCTCAGGCTCTGAGTTCAAAGCCAGTACTGGCAAAAGATTTCAAAATGCAAATTTTCATTATAATTATAAATGTATACTTATAGACACTCAAAGTTGAGTATGTTAACGGACATAAGCAATGTTGACATTGGGTCTAGGAAAACACGACATGACCATTGTCAGGAGTTCTGGTTTCCTAATGAAATTGTTTTGTTTTTCCTTTGAAATTTGACTCTGGACTAGGATGGGGGTGAATCTCGGTGGTAGAGACATATCACCTTAAGAGCTTTCCACAGGCCAAACTGAATCCTTTTTGTTTGTTTATTTTTTTTCTGCCTGTCCTGGGGCTTGAACTCAGGGCCTGGGCACTGTCCTAGGGATTTCTCAAGGCTAGCACTCTACTTGAGCCACAGTACCACTTACAGCTTTTTCTGTGTATGTGGTACTGAGGAATCAAACCCAGGTCTTCATGCATACTAGGCAAACACTCTACCACTAGACCACATTCCTGGCCCCTCTTTTCTATTAACTTGTTGCTTTTTCACCCTCATATACTTAATTGCAGACCCATGTCTTATATTTTTATGGGGATGTCATTCACTAATAAATTACTTTTGGATGTTTTCCTGGGCTATGCGTTTTACTTGCATCATGTCAAATAATCTTCATAGCTATTTAATGTGATAGATATAATATGTACCTCTACCTACTCCCATCTTTACAGATGAAGCAGCTGCTGTTGAGAGAGATGAAATAACTCAACAAAGGACACAATAGCAGTTAATAAGGGCCTTGGGGTTTGAACACAATTTAATCTCAGTCTGGAGTCCACCTATTTAAATACCTCACTATCATATTGATCGTCATCTCTTAGGCCTAAATGAAATGGGAATTTGTTCCTTTCTGAAGACCCAGTTTTCATCTGTATATCTTAGAATCTGTGGTCCAGGAGGTCAGCTTCAGTCCTCTGCAGGAGGAGTGTGATTGTGAGAAATAGATTGCAACATTTGTCCTTTCCTTCCTTTTCTATTCTACCATTTTACACATTCAGATCTGAGAAAGAAAGCAGCTGAATTGGCTGCTAATTTCCTCCCAGATACTTTGCCTACAATTAGGACCCACTGTCATCAAGTAAATGGCAATTCCTTTGTAGTTATTTGGTTTCAACATTCAGACATGATTAAGTGAGGAAAAAGACGAATAATATGTTTTCCCTCAAATGTGCTTTTTTAAAAAATAAAAATAGAACTGTTAAATCATCTCCAGTATCCCTGCTATCTACATATCAGAAAATGCAATATCAAAATTGGAATAGAAGTTATTTAAGCATCCCTTGGATACAATTTAAAGAAGCATTTACTCTAAGATATTTAAATAATTCCTGTTTACCTTAGATTCCTCATCTTTAGAATGGGGTAACTATACTAGCTGGAGATTTTGCTAGGATTAAATTTATTAAGATGTATGAAGTGACCTGAGTGCAGTGGCCCATACCTATAATCCTAGCTACTCAAGAGGCTGAGATCTGAGGATCGCAGTTCAAAGCTAGCCTGGGCACTAACGACTGTGAAACTCTCATCTCCAATTAACCACTTGAGCCACAGCACCACTTCTGGTTTTCTAGTGAGTTGAAGAGCTCAGGGTCAGTGCCCAGGCCCAGGGGTAGGGTAGTAGTGTTGAGCTGAAAAGCTCAGGAACAGTGCCCAGGCCCAGAGTTCAAGCCCCATAATCAACAAAAACAAAACAAAACAAAAAGATATATGAAGTGACAAGCATATACTAATGGTAAATATTTATTATATGATTCTATATTTATGTTAGAAGCATTATATAAAGGCCAGGAATGTGGCCTAGTGGTGGAGTGCTTGTCTAGCATGCACGCAGTCCTGGGTTTGATTCTTTGGTACCACACACAGAGAAAAGCTAGAAGCATGGTTGTGGCTCGAGTGGTAGAGTACTAGCCCTGAGAAAGCTCAAGAACAATGCCCAGACACTGAGTTCAAGCCCGAGGACTGGCCAAAAAAAAAGGGCTGGGTGCCAGTGGCTCACACCTGTAATCCTAGCTACTCAGGAGGTTGAGATCTGAGGAGTGTGGCTCAAAACCAGCCCGGGCACAAAAGTCTGTAAGGCTCTTATCTCCAATTAACCCTAGAAAACCAGAAGTGGCACTGTGGCTCAAAGTAGTAGAGTGCTAGTCTTGAATTGAAGAGCTCAGAGACAGTGCCCAGACCCAGAGTTCAAGCCCCATGACCCACAAAAACAAACAAAACAAAACAAAATATTATATGATCATATAACACTGTATATACATATTTATATATATGTATATTTAAATAGGTCCTGGGGTTGAACTCACCACCTGGCTTCTGTTTCTGATCCTCTTTATGCTCAAGGCCAGTGCTCTACCACTTGAGCCACAGCACCACTTCTGACTTTTTCTGAGTAGTTTACTGGAGCTAAGAGTTTCATGGAATTTTCTGTCTGGGCTGGCTTCAAACCACTATCCTCAAATCTCAGACTCCTAAGTAGCTAGGATTATAGGTGTGAGCCACTGGCACCCAGTTCACTGTATTTAAAGATATAGAAATGCTTACTTGGACAGATAAGCCAAAGGGCATATGATTTTTCTCATTATGGGGCAGCAATTAATCTTCCAAGAAGACTCCAAACTAAGATGAATCCTCCTCTGATCTGCAGTCTGAGACAGCCACAGAACAATATTACAACCTATCCAGATTCTGCATTTATAGACAGAGCTTCCAGTTGACTTACTGGGCATTCCTGCATCTGTAGCCACTTACTGAATATTTGCTCTGAATAATCTGTTATAGCATTGCCTTTTGCAATCTTATGACCCTATAAGCCAATATCGGCTCTTTAGAGAATAATACAAAAAGAAGTCTGTCTTTTATGTTCCTGTAAGGCCAAGGTTGCAACAAGAACAAAACAGCAGTGGTTCCTGCTTTTATGCTGCCGGGTTTTTTTTTAAATGATATTTAAATTATTTATATATTTTATGAAAACACACCCCAAAGCACTTTTTTTTGAAAACCTAAAGTTTTGAATGCTAACAAATACATGCCAGTGAAAGTCAGATTTTTTTCTTTCAAGACTAAAACAGAGGGGGTAAAGTGGAGCGCCTTCTCTGGCTCATTGCAATCAAGAGAAGCCAACTATTATAGAGAACCAATTTAGAAATCATTGAAAACACACCATTGTCCTTGAATGGAGGATAGCTACATCTTTTCTAGTCACTGTGCAGCTTTATCACAGTTATGACAGTCAAACAGGAAAGCAAATCATTAAGCTTTATGATTGACTTCCACATTATTCATTTTTACATTGAAGGATGCTTTGTGAAAAGCACCACCCCAAGCGATCATAAAATTAAGTAAGATATTTTTTTTATCTGAACCTGAAAAGAGCCACATCTGTTCAGTAACAGTATCCGAGACTGAAGAAACAAATTTGTACCCCGTTTTACATGGAGTGAAATAAAATGCTGCATGTCTCTTGACTGTCTGCCAGAGTCATAAATGTTGGAAGCACTTGAAATACAACAAAGCTTCAGAAGCAGCAGTTAGCATCAAATTGTTTTTTACTGCATTCTTTCTCACTCTCAGGCAGAACAAAACAATCAGCTACCATTTGCCATTAAGCATAAGGCTGTAATCATGCACGTTGTTGTACGTAGAATCTGCTGTAATAGTCATTGCCCTGTAATTCTGAGTGCATTAAGACAGATACACATTTGGAAATATATGACAGGAGATATTCACACAGCAGGCCTGTTGGAGTTGGGAGTGTGGCTTCTGTGTGGAAGGATGAATACAGAACTGGGAGCTGTGTAATGCCTTACCTTGTGCAGTGCCTAACTAGGGACAGAATAAAAAGCAGATGATGTCATAATCAAAATGTATGGACTTGGCTGGGGCATGGTGGCTCAAACCTGTAATCCTAGCTACTCAGGAGGCTGAGATCTGAGGATCAAGGTTCAAAGCCAGCCCAGGCACTAAAGTTCATGAGACTCTTATCTCCAATTAAACACCAGAAAACCAGAAGTAGTGCTGTGGCTCCAGGGATAGGGTGGTAGCTTTGAGCTGAAAAGCTCAGGGACACCGTCCAGGCTCATGTTTTAAGCCCCATGACCCCCACACACAAAAAAAATGTATGCACTTGGGCTAGGAGTTTGGCCTTGTGGTAGAGTGCTTGCCTAGCATGCACAAAGACCTGGGTTCGATTCCTTGGTACCACATACATAGAAAAAAAAGCTGGAAGTGGTGCTGTGGCTCAAGTGGTAGGGCTTTAGCATTGAGAAATGCCAAGGACAGGGCTCAGGCCCTGAGTTCAAGACCCATGACTGGCAAAAAATGTATGCACTTGTCATGTGAATTGCTCAGTGAAATAATCTTTCGCTTTTACACTAGAATCTAAGGATGGGGGATATGCAGAAACAATAAACGATTCACAGCCAGATGCCAGTGACTCATACCCATAATGCTAGCTAGTCAGCTAGTCTGGAGGGTGAGATCTGAGATATATATATATATACATATATATATACACACACACATACATGTACAATTATTATTTATCAATCAAAAATAGAAAATGTATTCTTTTAAAAGCTTAAGCACCAAAAATTACATTCTTAGATATATATCATATGTACGCAATAAGAATAGCATAAATAATTAAGCCATGTCATACAGAGTATATTGACAAATACGGCTTCAAAGAACAGACACATCAGTGAGACCCAAACCTAGACTGGATAGGAACTTAAAGGCATAACAGAAAAACAGTTCCAGGCAATGAAAATACGATGAATGGGTATGAGTGAGAAGGAAGAATTGACAGAAAGCTAACTGAAAACCAAGTCAAAGAAACACAATATAAGGTCGAAGTCTTTTCCCCCATCTTCCTCTTACTCTGAAGTCTTTTCCCCCCTCTTTCTCTTCCTTCTCCATTTCCTCTTCCTCCTTTACTCCTCTTCCTCCTTCTCCTTCAGAAAGAATTATGTCCGACCGGGAGTTTGGCCCAGTGGTAGAGTGCTTGTCTAGCATGCATGAAGACAGGTTTGATTCCTCAGTACCACACACACACACACACACACACACACACACACACACACATAGCTGGAAATGGTGCTGTGGCTCAAGTGGTAGAGCTCTAGTCTTGAGAAAGCCCAAGGACAGTGTTCAGGCCTTGAGTTCAAGCCCCAGGACTGGCAAAAAATATGTCCTTCTCTATACTATTCAATCCAGGTTGCCCTTGAACTCTTTGTTCTTCTGCCTCAACTTGCTCTGTGCTGGAAATACAGATGGGTGCCACTATATCCAGCTTTTGCTATGGTTCTCAAAGTATGTTGGGCTCCAGACCAGCAGCATATATTGAGTCCTACATAGTATTACTAAATCAGAAACTCCAGGTTGAGGAGCAGGTGAAGTAAACTGTTTTAACAAGTGTTCCAAATTATTTTAACTTATGTTCAAGTTTGAAAACCACTGATGTAGCATAGTGGAGAGATAAATTACTGAAATACAGAAACAATGCTGAAAGCCAAATATTCCCCCTTGATGTGGGAGACAATGTTGTCTGTGGATGTTGGAGAAAAAGAGAATGGCTATTGTTCCAATAGCTGACCAAATGAGGTGAAAATCTGAAGGAGGCTACTGCAATAATTCAGACATAAGATGACTTAAAGTCTATCATTAGAGGCATCAGAAGTGGAGAGAACTTGGATGCTTGGCATTATGCCAAGCCCTTTGCACATGCTACTTAATTAAAACCTCATTTAAGTTTAGGATTCTAGTACTATTATTTGTATCTCACATGAGGAGTCTGGGAAGTAGAGAGATTCTGGGTCTTTTTCTGGAGAAAAGAGTTATTAGGCCTTAAGACCCCAGAATTGACTTTGCTAACTTTTCTGACATCTACCTTTTTTGTTCTGAACTCTTTACCACATCTTGAATGCACATACTTCTTCCAATCCACTCTCTCCACTTTAATTTCTGGGCTGTAGAGAAATATAGATAAGGGGGATTGGGCGATGGAAAGTGGGAGAAAAACATGGGAGGGGGTAACAATGTTCAACAAGTAATGTACTCACTACCTTATATATATGTAACTGTAACCCCTCTATACATCACCCTGACAATAAAATTAAATATGAAAACAGAAATATACATGAGTTGGGCAGTGGTATTCGTGCCTGTAATCCTAGATACTCACGAGGCTGACATCTGGGGATCGTTGTTTGAAGCTAGTCACAGCAGTAAAGTCCCTGTGAGATCTTCTATCCAATTAACTACTCAAAAACTGGAAGTGGTATTGTGGCTCAAGTGGTAGAGCATTAGTCTGGAGCACAAAGAAGCTCAGAGACAGCGCCCAGGCCCTGAGTTCAAACCCCACAGCCAACAACAACAACAAAGGGAGAAATGTAGATGATTAGTAAACATAAGATCTTCAACCTCATTATTCACCAAGGAATTTAAAATAAAGTTTTTTTTTTACTTTGGAAAGCTTTTCAAAATGTGAGAAATGTGGCCAGAACAGTTTCTAATTCAGTTCACTGTTGTTTGATTGAAAATTTTAATGTAGCATGTAATTATCTCAATTATGGGTACATAATAGATGGGTACATCTCAATATATAGATGATTCAGAGTTCATGTATTTTTAAATACTAATGAACACACTAGGATTTCAGAATATAAAAATAGTACAATATGCAGGGGTCCACAAAGCCGCCCCTGGGATCATCCATTAGCTAGAAGGATTCACAGGACTCAAAACACACTTGTTACTTACAGCTGAAATTTATTATAGCAAAATCATACAGGGCAAAATCAACAAAGAGAAAAAGTTACATAGGGTAAAATCTGGAGAAAACCCAACACAAATCTCAAGAGTCTTCCTCAAGTGGAGTCACACAAGGTTTTGTTTTTGACTCCTCAAACATTGAATTATGACAAAAATAAAACATCAGAGAAGCAGTTTCTGTTTATTTATTTGTTGCTAGTTCTAGGAGACTTAAGGACCTAGGTGCTGTTCCGTAGATTTTTCCTCAAAGCTAGTGAACCACAGCACCACTCCTGGGGTTTTGATGGTTAACTGGAGATGAGAGTCTAGTGGACATTTCTGCTTAAACTAGCTTTGAACCACGATCCTCATATCTCAGTTTCATGAGTAGCTAGGTTTACTAGCATGAGCCACCAGCCAGTGAAGCACTTTAAAGACTCGGGACTAAGGTTTCTCGTAGGAGCTGGTCATATAGACACTCACTGCTTTTTACATGCTGAGGTTTCAGACCTCCAGAGAGAGGCCGGTATTAAACCTATTGTTTGTATACTCTAGGCCAAGTAAGCCACCTTAACAAGTTAAGAAATGATGGAGCCAGGTGCTGGTGGCTCACACCTGAAATCCTAGCTACTCAGGGGCCTGAGATCCGAGAATCGTGGTTTGAAGCCAGCCCAGACAGAAAACACTGTGAAACTCTTATCTCCAATTAACCACCAGAAAGCCAGAAATGGCGCTGTGGCTCTAAGTGGTAGGGCACTAGCTTTGAGCTAAAGAGTTCAAGCCCCACGACAGACCAAAAAGAAAAAAGAAAAGGGCCGGGAGATTTGCCTAGTGGTAGAGTGCTTGCCTAGCATGCACCAAGACCTGGGTTCGATTCCTCGGTACCACATACATAGAAAAAAGCCAGAAGTGGTGCTGAGGCTCAAGTGGTAGAGCTCTAGCCTTGAGAAAGCCCAAGGACAGTGCTCAGGCCCTGATCTCAAGCCCAGGACTGGCAAAAACAGAAAAAAGAAAAGAAGAAAAAAAAAGAAACGATTGAAAGCCACCAGAAGTCTAAATTGTGACATACAGGCCAAGGCACATCCTTGTATATAGACAACAGGCTCAGATTCGCTGTTTAATATTTTCTGCCCATGTTATAGACTGGAATACTAGAAGATTCAGCAATTATGTCTCCTATCCAGTCTGGTTTCAAAGTCTTAGAGGCCTGGGTGACTGTAAGTATTTGGTGGCTAAAAGAAATAAAAGAGACAATGGTAACTCAAGGATGAAATGCAAATTTGTTCATAATTGCTCTCTACACTGCTTAACAATTTGCCTGGCACCTAAGGATATCTTTGATTATCATTCTCTTCTCTGATTTATAAGAAGATTGAAATTACCCTGAAATAATGATCCAGATTGGTCTCTTTAGGATATTCTGTTAGATTTATGCTGCATGATCCCTCTTGTCAATTTGATTACAGAATATGCAATGGAGTTCGAGGCAAAGGAAAATACTATTTGAATTATTTTACACTAAATAATACATTTGCCCCAGTGAGTGGGAATTATGGTGATGGATGCTATTGAGCTTCTGATAAATGACACACGTAGATGAAGGTATCTATTATCTGTGGTCCCACCTAGTGTATCCTATCAGTCTTTGGGAGGGATTAAATGTTGGGAAAATTGTCAACATTACCTGCTGTCACCAAAGCCATCGAAGGGAACTCAACATGCATGTTAATATCCATGTTATCCAATGCTTCCAATCATAATTGTAGCTCCCATTTGCAACACATTATTTGACAATATCCCTTTAGTGCACTCATACACTATGTCAACCAAAGTGAGGCAATTTACCTGATATATCTTGAACACATCTCTATCCTTCCAAGCTACTGGTTCCTAAGTACAACACAAACACCAGAAAAAAAGGAAAAGGATTTCATTATACAGTCCTAAATTGTTGAGCTAGGAACAAAAATATTTAAGGTTAACTGCTTGGTTTAAAAATAAAGCAGTTGTGTCTCAGGGAGGTGAAGCAATCAGTTCAAGGTTACACAGTGCTTGGACTTGAGGCCAATTCTTTCATTTTCTAATTGGACACTCAATCTACCGTGTGGCTGTTGCTGTCACTCATTGTGTGTATGTTAAAGGAAGCAAAGAGAAAGATAATCTGCCCAGAGACAGGTTACTGATAACTTCATAACTCAGAAAAAAGAAGCATTAGTGGTTCAAATAACAGCACCATCACTTGATTCTTCTTTGGTCTTTTTTTTTTTTTGTCAGTCATGGGGCTTGAGCCCTGGGCCTAGGAAGTGTCCCTAAACTGTTCAACTCAAGGCTATTGCTCTACCACTTAAAGCCATGGTGCCACTTCCGGTTTTCTGGTGGTTAATTGGAGCTAAAAGTCTCATGGTCTTACCTGCCCTGGTTGGCTTTGAACTGTGATCTTCAGATCTGAGTCTCCTGAGTAGCTAGGAATGCAGGCATGAGCCCCTGGCACCCGGCTTCTCTGGTCATTTTTATTTGCATTCTAGGACCAGGGATAGACAATGCCTGGCACATCAGCCTTAGAAGACCTTCAAAATCATTTGGTACAGGAGGAACGTATGCTTCCATATAGTTTTCTTGTTGGCTCCCTGTACTCATCTTCACGCATTGATAATTTCAATGGATTGAAACTTATATTATAAATATCTAAATGGCTCTTGGCAAAAAGAAAGTATCCCACCCTTGACTGGAGTAAAACTTCTAAACATGTCTTAGGATGGAAGGTCTTTTTTTTTTCTTTCAAAAGAATGTATTCTGGGCCAGGAGTTTGGCCTAGCATGCACGAAGACCCGGGTTCAATTCCTCGGTACCACATACACACAAAAAAGCCAGAGGTGGTGCTGAGGCTCAAGTGGTAGAGCTCTAGCCCTGAGAAAGTCCAAGGATAGTGTTCAGGCCTTGAGCTCAAGCCCAGGACTGGCGAAAAAAAAAAAGAATGTATTCTGAGAAGGGTGCTAGTGGCTGAGACATAAATTTCTAGTTAGTCAAAAAGCTGAGACCTGAGGATTCCAGTTCAAAGCCAGCCTGATTGGGAAAATTCATGAGACACTTATCTCCAATTAATGAAGGAGAAGCTGGAAATGAAGATATAGCTAAAATGGTAGAGCACAAGCCTTGAGCTAAAAAGGCTCAGGGACAGCATCTCCCAGGTCCTGAGTTCATGCCCCAGTACTGCACACACACATGTACATGTAAGCACGTGTGTGCCCGCGTGTGCACACACACACATACACCACATACACACACGCAAACAAAGAATACATTTCTCTGAAAACCTTCCTATTAGCAAAACAGTGACAGCCAACAGACACTGTAAACACTTGCTGATGGAACTAAATAGCGATTATTCTTGCCAAATGGCCAAACAAAGAGTTTAGTATCTGCATCGGGAATAAAATAATGACTAAATAAATGTGATTTTTAGATTTTTTTTTTACTCATGGACATTTAATGTAGAACACTTCTCCTCAAACTATTTAAAGCAAAGATGGAAATAATTTTTAAGTAGAAACAGCCATAAGGCTACTTACTTTTCAAGCTGGTAAATATTTTTATCTGTACTTCATTTATATTTATTTATGTGGATGGGTTAAAGTTTTTGGCTGTAAGATTCTTATAAAAATATCATTGTCAGTTTATCTTTCTTATTTATATTTTATTGATTGTATAATATTACTATTCTTTGAAAGCATCAGACTGATTTACTTGGAATAGTCAAAAGAGTATTGGTTGGCAGGGAGTCATTATTTAAGATTTTGTAGGGTTTGTATTTCCCAAAGCATCTAAAGAAAAGAGCCAGCAAATCACTGGTGGCTTACACCTGTAATTGTAGCTACTCAAGAGGCTGAGATCTGAAGGTCATGGTTCAAAGTCAGCCCAGGTAAGGAAAGTCTGTGAGACTCTTATCTCTAATTAATCACCAAAAAGCCAAAAGTGCAGCACTAGCTCCAGTGGTAGAGCCTTAGCTTTGAGTAAAACAAGCTCAGGGACCGCATTCAGGACTTGAGTTCAAGCCCCCAGGTCTGGCAGAAAGAGTTAATAATGGTTGATAGTTCTCATGGAAATCTCATACCCAAAAATGGAATCATACTTTATTTTGCCCGTAGTTGTTGCTGTTTTAATGAGCAAAGGTTTCCATGAATCAATTGTCTTTTAAAGGACCATTCTTTTGTTTCATGTTGTATTTGTGCTTTAAGACAGCATTTTGGTAGGTAGCTTAGACTACCTTGAACTTTACATCCTCCTTCCTTTCTCAACCTCCCAAGTTCTGAGATTACAAGCATGCAATGCCCCACACCGAGATACACTCAAAAGACATTCTCTATTTTTATCATACCATGGCTAAAACTAATTAACAGGATTGTTTCACTAGTCTCTTTTAATCACCTTAAGTATAGAAATGTAATTATTAAAAAGTTACTTTGAGACCACCCAACAGAAAAATGTTCTCTTACTTTACATGCTCTCAATTGCCCAATTTTGAGGATACAGCTGATAATACACATAATATTCCTGATGGCACTGCTTTCATTGTAAAACAGGATATTAAAGCTTGCAGGTTAGTGTATTTTCATTAATCTTGCTATCATACAAGTAAATATCTGAATTTCAGATTCACACTATGTTTCAAATACTGTACCAAGGTCTTGTGAGCACACTGCTGATGAGGTTTTGTTTTGTTTCATTTTGCCATCATGGGGCTTAAATTCAGGGCTTGAGGGCTGTCCTTGGGCTTTCTCAAGGCTAGCACTCTGCCACTTGAGCCACAGTACTATTTCCGGCTTTTTCTCTGTATGTGGCACTGAGGAGTCAAACCTAGGTCTTCGTGCATGCTAGGTAAGCACTCTACCACTAGGCCAAACTCCTGGCCCCTAAGGGAGAATTTTTTTTCCTGCTTATGCTGCTAAGCCATTTCATGGGCCTGTTAGCAGACTACATACTTGAAACATGCAAGTCTCAATGAAGGCCATAGTGATAGTCTCAGAAATATGAAGAACATAGAGATTTCAGAAGAGATTGAAGGAGCCCTCCTTTAGATATACATATATACAATGGAATTTCATGCAGTCATCAAGAAGAATGAAATTACGTCACTTGTAGGGAAATGGATGAATCTGGAAAATGTCATAGAGTGAAGTAAACCATCTGAGAATGACAAAGGATGCAGGTTTTCTCTCTTCTTTGGATCTTAGACCCGAAACACAACCTCTAAGCGAAACACACATAGAGGTACAGGCTTGTATACATGATTTCATACTATAGGCAGGAGTGAAACTCCATGGAATAAATCTTCCCCACACCCACTCCCATCGGTTATGGGGCTTGCACTCTGAGCCTGGGTGCTGTCCCTGAGCTCTTCATCTCAAGGCTAGTGCTCTACCACTTGAGCCACAGCACCATATCTGGTTTTCTGGTGGTTAATTGGAGATAAGAGTCTCATGGACTTTCGTGCCTGGGCTGGCTTTGAACCGCAATCCTCAGATCTCAGCCTCCTGAGTAATTAGGATTACAGGCGTGAGCCACCTGCACATGGCCTCGCGGAATGAATCCTGTGAACAATGTACAGACAGTTTAATAAAACGAGTGTTGAGAAACTGAAACAAGATGTTCAATGGGTAATGAGTACATTTCTTTGAATAGTGTCATTCCCTCCCTCCTGTTTGCTCAATTTTCCCCCTGCAACCCCCCCTCACCTCCCAAGTTGTATAGTTCTTTTCCAACATAGTGTCTTGTAAGTATGACTGCTGAATTGGTTCACCCATTTTTACCATTTCTGTGCTTCTCCTTCCACTTCTAAAATCAGATAAAATCACATACAACACAAAGGCAACTGAATTTTTTTAAGTGACAAAAGGAAAAAAATAACAAGAAGAAGAGGAGGAGGAAGAGAAGG
Source organism: Megascapheus bottae (assembly GCF_031878675.1). Classification (NCBI taxonomy): domain Eukaryota; kingdom Metazoa; phylum Chordata; class Mammalia; order Rodentia; family Geomyidae; genus Megascapheus; species Megascapheus bottae. The sequence goes on from NC_143547.1 coordinate 47,840,669, forward strand.
AGGAAGAGGAGGAAGAGGGGGAGAAGGAGGAGAAGGAGGAAGAAGAAAACGAACGGCGAAGTATACAATAAAAAATCTCATGTTTAGGGGCCGGGAGTTTGGCCTAGTGGTAGAGTGCTTGCCTAGCATGCACAAAGATCCAGGTTCAATTCCTTGGTACCACATACATAGAAAAAAGCCAGAAGTGGTGCTGAGGCTCAAGTGGTAGAGCTCTAGCCTTGAGAAAGTCCAAGGACAGTGCTCAGGCCCTGAGCTCAAGCCCACGACTGACAAAAAAAAAAAAAAGAGTCTCAGGAAAAAAATGTCATATTTAGCCAGCCACAGTGGCTCGTGCCTATAATCCTAGCCACTCAGGAGGCTGAGATCTGAGGATCGAGGTTCAAAGCCAGCCTGGGCACAAAAGGACCCAAGACTCTTATCTTCAATTAATCGCTAGAAAATGGGAAGTGGGGCTTGGCTCAAGGGTAGGGTGGTAGCCTTGACCTGAAGAGCTCAGGGACAACGCCAAGGCCAAATTCAAGCCCAATGACCCACAAAAAAAAGATCTCATCTACATTTCTTGGAGTTCATTTCGAAAAGCATCATTTTGTGTGATCATAGTCACATGGCTATTGAGCCATTGTCATCTTCTCCTAAGAACATCCTCATTTGTTCTCACAGTGTAAATGCTTAGTGTCCTGTTTAATCATGTGCAAGTGTAATTTTTTTTGTCTTTTACTATCCATTTGGGTTTACTTCTAGATTTATAGGCACATTCTAATTACTACAAACGAGGGAAACAATGCAGCTGATATTCCTTTGGGTCTGGCTTACCTGACTTATATAACTGTTAATTCCCTGTACATCACCATTACAATTTAAAAAATAGGGCTGACGGTGTGGCCCTGCATGCATGAAGCCCTGCATTCGATTTCTGGGTATGACACACACAGAAAAAGCTGAAAGTGATACTGTGGCTCAAGTGGTAGAGAGCTAGCCTTGAGGAAAGCTCAAGGACAGTGCCCAGGCCCAGAGTTCAAGCCCCAGGACTGGCAAAAAGAAAAGAGAGAAAGAAGGTCTTTGCAGAGCCTATGTGCCTTTGATTATATAAAACAATATTTATCGAAATGAACATCAGGAAATGGAGGCAAGAGGTTTTATTTCTCTCTGTTTTGTTTTCTTTTCCTCTTGTTTGTTCATTTACCTGTCTTTGAGAGATTAAGGGGAGCACAGAAATGGAGCAGCAAAGAGTGAACAAATTCAGCCGTGGCACTCACTAGACACTGTGTGGAGAATGAACCACACAACTTGTGTGTGGGTACAAGACAGAAAAACTGGGAGGGTGCAGAAGTAGGGGTGACACTCTCTACCTGACTTACATAACTATAATCCCTCTGCACATCGCCTTTATAATTACAATTAAAAAGAAATTAAATAAAGATTGTAAGAGGGGTAATGAGAGGGGGTGGCTAAGTGAAAAAGGGAAAGAGAACAAAAGATATATACAGTATAATACTCAAATTCATATAAAGGAATAAAGGAAGTAGGAAATATGAAATGAATGATCAGGCAGGATGGAGGAAAATGATGGAAGGGATAAACTTAATCAAGAAACACTGGACACAATAAATTGTAACCCCCTTGTGTAACTGTTTGAACTTCAAAATAACAACAAAAACAACCCAAATCACATTTTTTTTTTTGCCAGTCCTGAGCTTGAGCTCAGGCCTGAGCACTGTCCTTGGGCTTTCTCAAGGTTAGAGATCTACCACTTGAGCCTCAGCACCACTTCCAGTTTTTTTCTGAGTATGTGGTACGGAGGAATCGAACCCGGGTCTTTGTGCATGCCAGGTGAGCACTCTACCACTAGGTCAAACTCCCAGCCCCCACATTCTTCACTAACAGATATTTTTTTCTTTTCTTTTTTTAGTTTTCTTTTTTATAGTCAGGCTAATGTATAGAGAGGAGTTACAGTTACATTTGTCAAGTAGTAGGTACATTACTTCTCACACATTGATACCCCTTCTCATGTTTTTGCCCATATCCTTTTCTTTTTTGTAAATGTTATCTATTTTTTTGTGGGTTGTGTGGCCTTAACTCTGGGCCTGGGCATTGTCCCTGAGCTCAAGGATACTGTCCTATCTCTCGAGTCACAGCACCACTACCCATTTTCTAGTGGTTAATTGGAGATATAGGTCTCCCCAACTTTAGTGCATGTGCTGACTTTGAACAGCGATCCTCAGATCTCAGCCTCCTGAGATCTATATATCTATAGGATATATATCCCATCATAGATTTTTATATCTATGTAGTTATATTTATATCTCCAAGACTGTGTTAATAACCTTGGGTACCCAAATATTGAGTCATCACTGTTGTACTGTTTGGATCTAATATCCACATATCAAGGAGACCATGTGCCATTTGTTCCTTTGGCCTTGACTTATCTCACTCAACATGATTCGATCTAGTTTCATCTACTTCCCAGCAAATGCCATTACAAAATGAATGTTTTATGAATATTTTTTCTCTTGTGAAGCATGATCAACGTGAGCTGTTATAAGCAACAGGTTGTATGACATTTTAAAAGATTTAGAAAAGGTTTCTGAGGGCTTCATGTGTGGCCTAATGTTAGAGTGTTTGCCTAACATGCACGAAGACCTGGATTTGATTCCTCCCAACCACATACATAGAAAAAGCCAGATGTGGCGCTATGGTTGAGAAGTGTATTGTTTTAGTCAGTCAGTTCAGCCTTTGGGGCAGATGTCCCTAAGAGTAAAGCTGCTGCCTTTATTATCTGTTGTTTAGCAACTACTGAAGATCTAATCTGTCTTTGGCAGTTTTCCATAAAGCTGTTGCTGGCAGTGAACAAATCCCAGTTTGGTTTTAAAATGTGCTGGTCAGATGAGTCCAATATGCTGAAATATATAGTCTTCAAGATCTTTAAATCATTGTAATTTCAGTGTTCATTCTCCTGGGTCAGGAGCATAGATATGAGGTTTAAGGTAGACACAGTTTTTTAAAAATATGTTTAGACGAATCAATAAGATGGCCTGTTGCCTTTCCATTTTTACCAGCAGTTAAGCAGTACTTTTCCACCATTGCTGATGGTATGAGAATATGAAGTAAAGGCCTCATGCTCACTTGGCTTGTTCCCTCAGCTGGTACTCTACCACTCAAGCCATGCCTCTCAACCTACCTTTTTTTGTGGCTCGTGGGTCTTGAACTCTGGGTCTGGGCTATTCCTGAGCTCTTCAGCTCAAGGCTACTGCCCTACCCCTTGAGCCTCAGCCCCACTTCCCATTTTCTAGTGGTTAATTGGCGATAGGAGTTTCACAGACTTTGGCTGGCTTTGAAGCTCAGTACTCAGATCTCAGCCTCTTGAGTCGCTAGGATTACAGGCATGAGCCACAGCGCCCAGCTCCAAGTTATTTTTTATATATCAGGTAATCTTAATCTTCCACAGTCAGAAGTAGTACTGGCTCAAGTAGGAGAATGGTAGCCTTGAGTTGAAGAGGTCAATGCCCAGAGTTCAAGCCCCACAACCCCCCAAAAGAAAAAGATTATCATGCGGCCAGGAGTTTGGCCTAGTGGTAGAGTACTTGCCTAGCATGCGCGAAGACTTGGGTTTGATTACTCGGCCACATATATAGAAAAGCTGGAAGTGGTGCTGTGGCTCAAGTGGTAGAGCACTGGCCTGGAGGAAAGCCCAAGGACAGTGCTCAGGCCCTGAGTTCAGTCCACAGGACTGGCAAAAAAAAAGCCAAGATACAGAAAATGTGGTATATATACACAATGGAATTCTACATAGCCAAGAGACAAGATAAAATAATGGCATTCGCAGGGAAGTGGATGAATCTAGAGAGAATCATGTTGAGTGAGACAAGTCAAGACCTAAGGAACAAAAGGCGCATGGTATCCTTAATATGTGGCTATTAAATCCAAAGAGTACAAGAGCGAGGACTCAATATCTGCATACCCAATGCTATGGACATGGTAATGGAAATATAAACATAACTATATAGACATAAAAACCTGTGACTCTATAGACATAATGTTTTATTTCATAAATTAATATGTTTCTATGACATACAAACCCTTAGCCTAATTTTGATTAAGTTCTAAATACTAAGTCCCAGTGATTGTAAATAGATTCCCTTCTTGAACACTCGTTTGTTAAACCTGTCATTTAAAATATGATGTAAAAATCAACGTTAATAAAGAACAAAAGCCAAGATCATCTTGAGGCTTTATATTAAAGTTTAAAAGGCCTTCTGGCTTTTTCAGGGGTTGACTTCGGGGAAAGATATCTTCCGGTAGACACTGGAAGGAGAGATTATTCTCAGGAGGTACCTGTAGGTGAAGCTGTTGCTTCCTAGGTGAAAAGGTTATTAAAGCATTTAATCTACACAGCAATTCTCATCTCAACAGAACAGTGGGCCAGTCTGGCATATCCAGAATATGATGCCTCAAACTTTGTTCTCCCAATTTGCACTCTGGACTCTGAAAATTTGGTCATGGTTTGGTCTGTCCTGTTATCCTCACCACAGCAAGTGATGTTTGCTGAATGACATCAACTTAGAGTTCAGAACTAAGTAACTCACTCCAGCTGCACAGCCATATTTATCGCACTATTCACCATAGCCAAGGCATGGAAACAGCTCAGATAGCCATCAGTAGATGAATGGATTAAGATAATGTGGTATATGTACATAATGGAATTTTACTCATTTTTTGTGGAATAATGTTATTACATCATTCACAATGAAATAGATGGACCTGGAGAAAATATGCTAAATGAAGTTAATCAAGCCCAGAGAGACAAAGGACATGTGTTTTCTCTCATCTGTTGAAACTAGAATGACTTTATAAACTTTGAAGTAAACAAAATGGGGTTGTATGCAAGGGTACACAAATGTATTAACCAAAGCATGGTATTTTCGGGGGAAATAATTCAAATGGTGTAATTCCTTAGAAGTAACTTATAATTCAACAAAATAAATGCAAGGGAACTGATACTTGAAATGGAGGGGTGGGATCAGAGGAGGGAGTAGACAAGTGAGAAGATGAAGTAGAGAGAATGCAGACATAATTTTCAGTGCATATACTATGAAATTAAGAAAACTGAGGAAAAGGTGGGGTTATGAGGGAATGGGAATAATGACAAAAGGGATGACACCAATCAAGATACATTGTATTCATAAACTGATTTGTTGAAAGGTGATTCCTTTGTGCAACTACTTACAGATAAAAATAAAATAAAATAAATAACTCACATCGGTATCTACTAGTAAATCAATGAATTGTTTTTCCACTGTCAATTGTACTAAAGGCTTCTGCTGGGTGGTTTTGATGGGAGCCTCGACTGTGGCTTCAAACTTCAGGCTTTGTCTTTGGCCCAGAGTTCCTCAGACCTTTGGAAGGTTTTCTTTCTTTTCTTTCTTTCTTTCTTTCTTTCTTTCTTTCTTTCTTTCTTTCTTTCTTTCTTTCCTTCTTTCTTTCTTTCTTTCTTTCTTTCTTTTTTTTGTTGTTGTTGGTTGTGGAGTTAGATACTCTGGGCCTGGCCACTGTTCCTCAGCTCTTCAGCTCAAGGCTACCACCCTACTCCTTGAGCCACAGCACCACTTCTGGTTTTCAAGTGGTTAATTGGAGATAAAATTGTACGGATTTCTGCCTGGTCTCCTGAGTAGCTAAGATTACCGGCATGAGCTACCGTGCCCAGCTAAGATTTTGGTTTATTAAAAAATAGTTCTGTGTGTGTGTGTGTGTGTGTGTGTGTGTGTGTGTGTGTGTGTGTGTACATGCATGCATCGATTTGGAACTTAAACTCAAGGCCTGGGTGCTGTACCTGAGCTTTTGTGCTCAAGGCTAGTACTGTACCACTCCAGTCACAGCTGTTCAGGAATTTTATTAGAGATACGTCTTACAGACTTCCCTGCCTGTACTGTCTTTGTATCACAATCTTCAAATCACAGCCTCCTCCTGAGTAGCTAAAATTATAGATATGAATCACCAGTACCTGACTGGACATGTTAATATGTGTGTGTGTGTGTGTGTGTGTGTGTGTGTGTGTGTGTGTGTGTGTGTGTGTCCATTGCAGGGATTGAACTCTGGGCCTGGGTGCTGTCCCTGAGCTGTTCAGCTCAAGGCTACAATCCTAACCCTTGAGCCACAACGCCACTTCCAGTTTTCTGGTAGATAATTGGAGATAAGAATTTCACGGACTTTAGTGCCTAGGCTGTCTTCGAACTGGGAATCCTCAGATCTCAGCCTCCTGATTATCTAGACTTACCGACTTGAGCCATCGCTCCAGACTAAATTTGAGAAACTCTTATCTCCAATTAACCACCAGGAAACCGGAAATGGTGCTGTGGCCCAAAGTAATGAAGCACTAGCGTTGAGCTGAAGAGCTCAGGGACAGTGAAGTGCCCATGTCCAGAGTTCAACCCCTACGATTGATAAAAAAAAAATTAGGGCCAGGAGTTTGGCTTAGTGGTAGAGTGTTTGCCTAGGATGCATAAAGACCTGGGTTTGATTCCTCAGTACCACATACATAGAAAAAAGCCTGAAGTGCAGCTGTGGCTCAAGTGGTAGAGCTCTAGCCTTGAGTAAGCCCAAGGACAGTGCTCAGACTCTGAGCCCATGCCAAGGACTGGCAAAAAAAAATAATTAATTAGATCTTATTTGGCCATCTCCCCTCAAGGAGTCATTGTTTATGAGAGGCTTTCACTTTTTGTTGTACCATCAACTTAATTCCTAGTTAGTCTCTGTTATGTAATTGCATTCATGTCTGTATACACATGTATTTTTATCTAATTTACCTACTTTTTGACATTAAGACTGTAGAATAATTTAAAATTTTATTTAAAGGTCATCTCTCCTGTTTCTTAAATATATACAGGCTAATAATAAAAATCTCATCCTTTTTAAATTATAGATTTATAAGTGGACCATTTTGCAAAGATTCATCCCAAAAGGCTTTTTGACAGAATATACACAGTGCCTACCATAGTAAACACAACATACAAAAACACAAAGCACTCAAATAAAATGGAATCCCCCCAAACCAAAGACACCAGACACGAACCTGCCACGACACGATGAAGGCAACAAACATCAGATGGGATGAATTATCATCTTAGGTTCCCTAGTCCTACTTAATCTGTGATTTCCACCGCAAGCACACCACACAAAAAAACTGACCTCTCAGGCTGGGAGTGTGGCCTAGTGGTAGTCTGCTTACCTAGCATGCTCAAAGCCCTGGGTTCGATTCCTCAGAACCACATACATAGAAAAATGCGGAAGTGGCGCTGTGGCTCAAGTGACAGAGTGGTAGTCTTGAGCAAAAAGTGTCCAAGGACAGTATCCAGGCCTTGAGTTCAAGCCCCAGGCCTGGCAAAAAAAAATGGCCTCTCTGGGCTCAGAAGACTCATAACGTGACCTCCCCAAATGAGCAGAACTAAGGAATCTGGATGTGTGCATTGAAGAACTCATCTAAGCTTGGTGATAGTAATGTGGCTTTTTATAAATCCATATCTATCTATCTATCTATCTATCTATCTATCTATCTATCTATCTATCTATCTATCTATCTGCATCTGTCTATCATTTATCATCTGTATATCTACCTACCTATCTGCATTGTTAGTTGTACAAGAGTGGTTTCTTTTCAATATTTCAACACCCATGTATAATGTTTCAAGATCAACTTCACACCCCACTTTTTTCCCAGTCCTGGGGCTAGAACTCAGGGCCTGAGTACTGTCCTTGGGCTTTCTCAAGGCTAAAGTTGCATCACTTGAGCCACAGCACCACTTCTATCTTTTTCTGTGTATATGGTACCGAGGAACTGAAGCCCGGTCTTTGTGTATGCTAGGCAAGCACTCTACCACTAGGCCAAACTCCCGGCCCCAATTCCATCCCTTTCATCACTCTCCATAACCTCATCCCTAAAATCTTTCTTTTAAAAAAAGTCTTTAGGGGCCTGGAGTTTGGCCTAGTGATAGAGTGCTTGCCTAGCATGCACAAAACCATGTGTTTGATTCCTGGGTACCACATACACAGAAAAAGCTGGACGTGGTACTATGGCCCAAGTGTTAGAGCACTAGACTTGAGAAAGCTCGAGAACAGTGCCCAGGCCCTGAGCTCAAGCCCAGGACTGACAAAAAATTGTTTAGTAGTAGGAGCTCTGTGACTGTGGTCTACAAGGGAGAAAAATGAAAGTTCCCTGAAACCAAATCTGTCTGGCAGCTGCTGAAACAGTCCCCTAGTCTTCCCTTCTCTTCCAATGCCAGCAGTGAAATTTTCCCACAGTATAAATGGGTAGGGGGTCAAGTAGCAGAGAAGCTACTTGCAAACCTCTATTCCCCTGTGTCCAGGGGTTCACAGTGAGAATCCTCGTTGGGTCTTTGTGTGATTGTCAAATTTCATACTAGTGATTTAGTCCCTTGAACTCAATGTCAATTTATAAATAATGAGAACAGGGTTTTGGAGAAAGGAAAATAAAGGTTTATTTATTTTTTATTTTCCAGGTTAATCCTGGGGCTTGAACTCAGGGACTGTATACTGTCCTGAGGTGTATATTTTTTGTCTCAAGGCTAACACGCTACCACTTGAGTCATGGCTCCACTTATGCCATTTTGTTGATTACCTGGATATAAGAATCTCCGGAGCTGGGCGCAGTGTCGCATCCTAGCTACTCAAAAGGCTGAAATCTGAGGATCTTGGTTCAAAGCCAGCCTGGGCACTAAAGACGGTGAGATTCTTAAGCTCCAATTAACCAGTAGAAAACCAGAAATGGTGGTGTGGCTCCAGGGGAAAAGTGGTAGCCTTGAGTTGAAGAGGTCAAAGACAGAGCCCAGGCCCAGAATCCAAGCCCCATGACCGACAAAAAAAAAAATCCCCCAGACTTTCTTGCCTGGACTGACTTTGAGCCACAATTCTCATATCTCAGCTTCCTGAGTAGCTAGGATGGCAAGGCGTGAGCCACAGTGCCCTGATGAGGTTTGTTAGTTTTTCCAAACAAATTGAGGACCATGCACTGCTATCTCAGGTGGAAAAAGTCAAGTCTTCCCCTCCAAGGAGGAGAACGGGCTTTTAAACAAAAGCCCAGGACTGGGAATGTGGCAGAGTGGTAGAGTGCTTGCCTAGTATGCATGAAGCCCTGGGTTCGATTCCTTAGTACCACATACACAGAAAAAAAACAGGAAGTGGTGCTGTGACTCAGTGGTAGAGTGCTAGCCTTCAGCAAAAGAAACTCAGGGACAGTGTTCAGATCCTGTCAAAAAATAAATAAATAAATAAACAAAAGCCCACCAATAGGGTCTTGGGAATGCCTGTGCCCGGGCATGACTGCAGGCTGGGAGTGGCCTTGGCCTGCTTATTTCTATCTGTTGCAGTGTCAGTCGCTGGAGTTGCATTCGTTGCTGTCTGAATAGCCTTTCATTCTCATAGTCAAAAAGAAGAGGAAAGGAATGCAGTGACCTTGTCTGGAGCTGTAAGGACATTTTTTTTTTAATTCCCTCACAGTGGAAGTTGGAGAGGGGACATGAGAGTGAGAAACAAAAGAAAATATCTCTTTTCAAAAAATCGCTTAAGTGAAAGCATTCTAGTTAGTTATTGAGCTAAATCTACTCTTGTGAACACGTTTAAGTGTCTGGTCTTGTCACAGAAGTCTTCCTTTTCTAAAAATTTTTTCTGGAGAATGGTTAGCAGGCAAGTAGAATTAGTAATTTCTTGACGGTTTGTTAGAATACATAAAGAAACATGTAAATCTACATGTTTCCTGGTGGAATTAAAGTACTCTTTTTTTTGCCAGTCCCAGGCCTTGAACACAGGGCGTGAGCACTGTCCTTGGGTGCTCTCAAGGCTAGAGCTCTACCGTTTGAGACACAGCACCTCTTCTGGCTTTTTCTATCTATGTGGTACCCAGGAATCAAACCCAGGTCTTCATGCTGCTAGGCAAGCATGCTACTGCTAGGTCACACTCCTCACCCTTATGTACTATTTTAATTCTTTTTTTTTTGCTAGTTTTGGGACTTGAACTCAGGGCCTTGGCACTGTTCTTGGACATTTTTTGCTTAAGACTAGTGCTCTGCTACTTGAGCCACAGCACCACTATCAGCTTTTTCTGAGTATGTGGTACCAAGGAATTGAACCCAGGGCTTTGTGCATGCTAGGCAAGCACTCTACCACTTGGATATGCTCCTGGCCCCCTATTTTAATTCTTATAATAAATTTATAACTTTTTCTTTTTTTTTGCCAGACCTGGGCTTGGGCTCAGGGCTTGAGCACTGTCCTTGGACTTTCTCAGGGCTAGAGCTCTACCACTTGAGCCTCAGCACCACTTCCGGCTTTTTTTTTTGTATGTATGTGGTACCGAGGAATCCAACCCGGGTCTTCATGCATGCTAGGCAAGCACTTTAACCACTAGGCCAAACTCCCGGCCCCCTATTTGTTTTTCTATCTTGGAGAATTTGTCTATTTTATCTATTTCCAAGCTTTTAAATATAAAGTTGTTTGTGAATATTGGCTTATTTTTTCATTGCCTTCATCCTCTAGAGTAATGTCCACATTTTAACACCTGGTATCATTTATTTGTATTTTATTTTCATTAATAAATCTTATCATAGTATTCTTCTTTTGCTGTGTGCTTGCTAGACAGACAGTTTTGAGCACACCTCAAAAATAACTACATCCGGGGCCGGGAGTTTTGCCTAGTGGTGGAGTGCTTGCCTAGCGTGCACGAATACCCGGATTCAATTCCTTGGTACCACATACATAGAAAAAAGCCAGAAGTGGTGCTGAGGCTCAAGGGGTAGAGCTCTAGCCTTGAGAAAGTCCAAGGACAGTGCTCAGGCCCTGAGCTCAAGCCCAGGACTGGCACCAAAAAAAAAATATCTACATCCAAAAAAGGTCTGGGCTATGACTACCCAAGTGGAAATCATTGCGATACATATATATACATAGTTTTTAAAAAATTTATTGCAATTAATAGAAGGGTTACTTTATATTCGCCAGATTCTCTGTGTGTATATATATATATATATTGATATATATTGATATATATTGTGATACTGAGGCTTGCCTGCAAGGCCTCGAGCTAGCTAGTCAAGTGCTCTACTACTTGAATGATGCTCCTAGATTCTCTTTCATGTTTTAGTTATTTTTCAGCTAGAATTTCACTTTTATTTGGGACTGTTCTTGGACCATGATATTCCTGTCTCTGCCTCATACATAGCTATGATTCCAAATGTGAACAACTCTCCTTGCTTTATTTATTGAGAAGAGTCTTGCGAACCTATTGTCTAGGCTTATCTTAAACAGTCATCCTCTCTATCTATCTTCCTGAGTAATTGGGATTATAATGTGAGCCTATCATTGATTAGGTGAGCAATTATTGACGCCCACCCTACATGCTTATGACCACCATCAGGGATGTTTACCGACCTAGGATTGTGCCCTAAAATCAACAGATTGACTTTAACACAAACTCAAGCCTGAGCACTCCTTTTAGATGCACCTCTCAGCATTTGACATAAAACAAGTTTGTTCTCATGTCACTCTGCTGTCTGCTCAGCTCCAGCTTTCGTTCATTTGAAGTAATGTTCTTGCAAACCTCCTCACTTCTTAGGAGATGTGAGATGACTCGACATGTTTACCTATTTAAAATACTATTCTTGTGAAGCAGAAAATTCATTAAGACCCCCTATTATACAATATTGTCAGAAGTATAGAACTAGTTGCTTTTTTTATTTTTCCAGTCCTTGGGCTTGAACTCTGGGCCTGACCACTGTCCTTGGGCTTTCTCAAGGCTAGAGCTCTACCGCTTGAGCCACAGAACCACATCTACCTTTTTCTATGTGGTGCCAAGAAATTGAACCCAGGTCTTCGCGCATGCTAGGCAAGTACTCTATCATTAGGCCAATTTCCCAGCCCCAAGAGAACTAGTTTTACTACTTAAAAAGTATTTCAGGGGAACCAACATAGTGAAAATGGCTATACTGCCAAAATTGATATACAAATTCAATGCAATCCCCATCAAAATCCCAAAGACATTCTTTACGGAAATAGAAGATATAATCCAAAGATTCATATGGAACAAGAAAAGAGCTAGAATAGCCAAAACAATTCTAGGCAAAAAGAGCAATGCTGGTGGTATTACAATACCAGACTTCAAACTCTACTATAGAGCCATAATAACAAAAACTGCTTGGCATGGCACAAAAACAGACCAGAAGATCAGTGGAACAGAATAGAAGACCCAGAAATAGAACCACATACCTATAGTCAACTTGTATTTGACAGAGGAGCAAAAGATATACAGTGGAACAAACACAGTCTATTCAATTATTGGTGCTGGCAAAACTGGGAAGCCACATGCAGAAAACTAAAAATTGACCCTAGCCTTTCGCCATGCACAAGCATTAACTCAAAGTGGATCAAAGACCTCAACGTCAGACTGGAAACTGTGAAACTGCTACATGATAAACTAGGAGAGACACTGGGACTCATAGGCATAGGCAAAAGATTCCTGAACAGAATTCCAGGGTCACAACAGATTGGAGAGAGACTCGATAAATGGGACTACCTAAAAATAAAAAGTTTCTGTACAGATAAAAACATAGTCGCAAAAGTAGAGAGACAGCCAACCAACTGGGAAAAGATATTCACCAACAATACATCTGACAAATGCTTAATATCCAATATCTACAGAGAACTCAAGAAACTAATCCCCCCCAAACTCAATAAACCATTCACTAAATGGGCAAGGGAACTAAAGAGAGACTTTGGCCAAAAAGCATATGAGAAAATGTTCATCATCTATGGTCATAAAGGAAATGCAAATAAAAACAACCCTAAGATACCACCTTACCCCAACAAGAATGGCCAAGATTTTGAACTCAGACAATGACAGTTGCTGGCGGGGTTGTGGAGAAAAAGGAACCCTACTACACTGCTGGTGGGAATGCAGACTAGTTCAGCCACTCTGGAAAGCAGTGTGGAGGTTTCTTAAAGAACTGAAAATAGACGTTTCCTATGATCCCGCCATACCACTTCTGGGCATCTATCCTAAACATCATGACCCAAGATATTATAAGGACACCTGCTCAGCTATGTTCATCTCTGCACTATTCACAATAGCCAGGCGATGGAAACAATCCAGATGCCCTACTGCAGATGAATGGATACAGAAAATGTGGTATATATACACAATGGAATTCTACATAGCCAACAGACAAGATAAAATAATGGCATTCAGGGGCCGGGAGTTTGGCCTAGTGGTAGAGTGTTTGCCTAGCATGCATGAAGACCCGGGTTCAATTCCTCGGTACCACATACATAGAAAAAAGCCGGAAGTGGTGCTGAGGCTCAAGTGGTAAAGCTCTAGTCTTGAGAAAGTCCAAGGACAGTGCTCAGGCCCTGAGCTCAAGCCCATGACTGGCAAAAAAAATATGATGTAAAAATCAACATTAATAAATTCTTTAAAAAAAAGTATTTCAGGGGGCAAGGTGCGTGGCTTAGTGGTAGAGTGCTCGCCTAGTATGCACGAAGCCCTGGGTTTGATTCCTGGGAACCACATACACAGAAAAAGCCGGAAGTGATGCTGTGGCTCAAGTGGCAGAGACTAGCCTTGATCAAAAAGTGTCCAAGGACAGTGCTCAAGTCCTGAGTTCAAGCCCAGGACTGGCAAAAAATAGTTTCAATCTGGGAGTGTAGTATAGTGGTAGAGTGCTTGCCTAACATGCATGAAGCCCTGGGTTCCATTCCTCAGTACCACATACACAGAAAAAGCCAGAAGTAGCACTGTGACTCAAGTGGCAAAACACTAGCCTTGAGCAAAAATGTCCAAGGATACTGCCCAGGCCCTGAGTTCAAGACCCAGGACTGAAAAAAAAATAAACCTTTACTTCATGAACATTTTAGGATTTTTTTTTTGCCAGTCCTGGGCTTGAGCTCAGGGCCTGAGCACTGTCCTTGGACTTTCTCAAGGCTAGAGCTCTACCACTTGAGCCTCAGCACCACTTCTCGCTTTTTTCTATGCATGTGGTACAGAGGAATTGAATCAGGGTCTTCGTGCATGCTAGGCAAGCACTCTACCACTAGGCCAAACTCCCAGCCACTTTAGGATTTTTTATCTTTTATAATTTTCCTTTTGCCTGAGGTATATCTAATAGAATTCCTTATTCTGAGGATCTACTTATGCAAAATTTTCCTCCTTTTTATTTTAGGATGTTGTTATGTTGCTCTGTTTCTTGAAAGAAGTTGTTACTAGCGAAAAATCTAAATGAACTCTTAGATTCCCCTTTTTTTGTGTCAGTGCTCGTCTTATAGCTTGAACTCAGGGCCTAGGCACTGTCCCTGAACTTCTTTTGCTCAAAGATAGCACTGTGGCACCTGAGCCACAGCACCACTTCTGGCTTTTTTGTGTATTTGGTACCCAGGAAACAAACCTAGGGCTTTGTTCATGCTAGTCAAGCACTCTATCACTAGGTCACACTCCTGGTCCCTTTCCTTGTTTGAACATAAAAATTCCCTAGATCTAACCCACCTGTTATTTATCTCAGTAATAGTCATACTATTCCCACTGATTGGCATTACATTATTTTTATTTAGGTGGTTTCAATTTTGTTTTCTTGTATTAAACACAAATATCTCTTGTAACTGTACATAGTATAGTTAGGTAAGGCATTACAGTTAAGATCACAGAGTGACATTTTTGCAATCATAATTACTGAATCTGTTTAAAGGAGAGCCTCTAGACAAAAATCCATAGAAATATTAAAATTCAAGCTCATCATCATCAATATTATTGCTCACATTTGAGGGACTACATCAGATGTTAGGAATTGTATTGAGGCTTATGTCACACTGAAGTCATTTGGACACAACTTGAAGCTGATGAATGTGAGGCCCTTTAGATAGTGGCAGCCATGACATAGTAGCCCTTCATGGTTTAAAATGCCAGGGAAAATGAATGAGCTGCTACCTTGACTTAAGTAGACAAGGTTTTATGATCAAAATTCTGCAATCTCATATGGTTTGGGATTAAAAAAAAACTTGAGAAATAGTGACTTTTACTCCAAGGGGGCAATTTCTGTATGTGTTGCTAGTTTCTCAATTGCAACATGTTCCAGACCTCTTTCCATCCTTTCTTCTCCATATGCCCCAAGATCTTTTCCTCTTTCTGTGTCCTATCTTATTTAAGTATGCCATCATCGTTAGCAATTCCTTGCTTTTTTTATACTTCTTATTTAGATAATCTGCTGCTACCCTCTTTCAGTACCCTACCATCTCTCAACTAAGTTGCATTCACAGCATAGGATTTTCTTGTCTTAGTCTCTCTTTACACTGTAACTGGTTAGTTTCTTTTTTCTTTTTCTTTTTGTAACCAGTCCTGGAGCTTGAACTCAGGGCCTGGGCACTGTCCTTGAGCTTTCTCAAGGCTAGTGCTCTACCACTTGAGCCATAGCATCACTTCTGGATTTTTCTGTGTACATGGTACCAAGGAATTGAATCCAGGGCTTTATGCATGCTAGGCAAGCACTCTACCACTCAACCATGCTTCAGGCCCTAACCAGTTAGTTTCTTTTTTTCATATATTTTTATTGTAATTAATAGAAGGGTTACATTATATTCACCAGATAGAAGGTGTATTACTTCACATACATTGATACCCTTTCTCATGTCTTGCAGTTAGTTTCTTAATACAAGGTGAATCATTCATTTTTCTCGAATGATTTCCCATTACTTGCAAACATTCTAAAACCCCGAAGTAGTAAAAGCACAGATCTGTTAATAAAGTAGATTTGAGGAGCCAGGAGTATGGCCTAGTGGTAGAGTGCTTGCCTAGCATACATGAAGCCCGGGGTTCGATTCCTCGGTACCACATGTACAGAAAAACCTGCAGGTGATGCTGTAGCTCAAGCAGTAGAGTGCTAACCTGGAGGAAATTCCAAGAACAGTGCTGAGTTCAAGCCCCAAGACTGGCAAAAAAAAATTAAGTAGATTTGAATTTGAATCCTTACTAGAGTACCTCATTCCTCTTAGATTTGTAGCTTTTTTACCTAACGTCTCTGATCCAGTTTCATCATTCATGAAATCACTACCTGACAGAATTGACCTGTCAGCTAACGAGATCATTCTGTATTCTTAATAAAAGAGCTCAGCAAATGTTAGCCATCACTATAATTATTTGACTTCCACAATCCTCTCTGTCTTATTGTTTTGCTTATTAAATTAATTAAACTTGAGCTCAGGGCCTGAGTGCTGTCTTGTAGTTTTGTTATTCAAGGCTGGTCATTTGAGCCACTGTTCCACTTCTGGCTTTTTTGATGGTTAATTGGAGATAAGAGTCTCATGGGCTTTCCTGCTGCAGTTGGATTCAAATTATAGTAGTCGGATCTCTCTCGCTCTTGAGTAGTTTGGGTTGCCGGTGTGAACCACCAGAGTTTGGTGTTGCTGTCTACTATATTCCTTTTACTATATTAGAAAGCACCCAAAACTCTCATCTTTGTTGGTTCTTTCACCTGAAATTGCCCCCCACCCCGCTCACTTTTCCTCCTATGGAACTTTATCCCACAAAACTCAGTTTAAATGGTGTGTGTGTGTGTGTGTGTGTGTGTGTGTGTGTGTTATGTCTTGTTTTCTCTTATCTGTGCCGCTTCACTTCTGTCAGAATTATTTTTCTTTCTCTCACCCAGATCAATTTTCTTATATAATTAGACTCTTCTCTTTTCTACATGGCATTAGTTGCTTGTTTTTCTATGCCCTTTGCTAGACTCGGAGTTCTTTAAAGGACAGAGATCCATTATTGTAGTGTTCTACTTTTATACCTATTATAATCCTTTTTTAATGTCACCATGCCTTGCTATACAAATGTATTGAGTGAATGAGAGAAGATGTAATGTGCATCAAGGGGAAAGTGAGTATTTTGAAATTATTTGTTCTTTCTCTAGTTCAAATTGTATGTGGTCTCTTGTAATATCAAAAAGCTTAGAAACCTGCACTTCAACACCATTAGTCAGTCTCCAAGAGAAATGTCAAGTTAGATATTCAAGTCATAAAAACTCAGTTACAATCAAGAGTAAAATAAAGAATAAGCAAAGCAATTTCTGTTGTCATATTTGTAAGTAAAAAAAAGAAAAAGACAAGAGATGAAAGGTCTACAATATAGAGGATGGAGTTGAACGATACATATTTAAAGGATCTTTAATTTTAATTACTGTATATCACAAATACAACAGAGAAAACTAAAGATAAGGAGTTCATTCTGTCTGGCCCTGGTAGTTTGTGCCTACAATCCTAGCTACTCAGGAGGCTGAGTTCTAATGATTGCTATTAGAAGCCAATCCAGGCAAGATATTCCATGAGATTCCAATTAACCATCAAAAAGCTGGAAATGTAGCTGTGGTTGAAGTGATAGAGCACTAGCCTTGAGCAAAAAAGTACAGAGAGAGCACCCAAGCACTAAATTCAGGGCCTAGGATTGGCAAAAAAAAAAAAGCTTATTCTGGACAAGAATTGCAAGACTAAACTAGGGTGAATAGCCATCTCCTTTTGCCCAAGGCTGTCCTGATTTTAGCAGCATAAATCTTGTGTACGAGAAAATTTCTAGCTTTTATTCTTTTTAAAATTTTCTATTATTACCTTTGAAAACTCCTAGCTTTGTTAAAACCAGGACATTTGGTTAGTTACCTTAGAACATTTTGGTTTTAGCATAATGGCTACTGTGAATATGAACCCTATAATTTGTTAGACTTGTATAACTCGTGGTAGAAATAGCATTTTATTTCAGTTATGGCTTATGTGTTGTGTCTTCTGATACTTTTTGAGTTGAGTATCCAATCTTTGCAGACTTAGGATCATTTCGCATTTAATACTATAGATAAATCTTTCAAATCTCATGGAAATAAAATGTGCAATATTTTAAAACTTTTTTTGAATTGTAAGAGTCATTGCAGGTCCATAATTAAGCATAGCATTTGACAACTACATATTAAGTCAATTCACCACATTCTTCACAGTGTTAATTTAAATGTTTATATGTTATTCAGCTTCGTATAAATGAAACACCTGAGATAATTAACAAAAAGAAGAAAGGTTTATTGTGGCTCAAGGTTCTGGAGGTTTGGACAGAGATTTGGTGGCTCATTGTTTCCGGCTTTTTCTGTGTACATGGTACCAAGGAATGGAGCTCAGGGCTCGGTACTCTCTCAGCCCCTGTACTTTTAACTTCTGATGACAAACTAACTTCTAGTTATTATGGAAATTCATGAGTGCTTACACCATAGGATGTATAAATGACTATTATAGTAAAAGGAAAATAATATAAATGTTCATTGATAGAGAGAAAAACAGATATGGCAAGTCTATGAGACTCTTATGTTCACCAGAAATCCTGAAGTATAGCTGTCTCAAGTGGTAGAGCACTAGCCTTGAGAGAAAAAAAAGGCTCTAGGAGAGTATCCAGGCCCTGAGTTCAAGTCCCAGCACCTTCGCTAAGTTAATTAATCAATTTCAAAAACAGCTACAGCCATGAGTTTGGCCTAGTGGTAGAGTGCTTGTCTAGCATTCACGAAGACCAGGGTTCGATTTCTCCGTACCACATACATAGAAACAAAGCCAGAAGTGGTGCTGAGAGTCAAGGCTGTAGCCTTGAGAAAGTCCAAGGACAGTGCACAGGCCCTGAGCTCAAGCCCAGGACTGGCAAAACCAAAACAAAACACCAGCTACATTAAAAAAAAAAAGAATACTACATTCATCAATCTGTATGTAAATCACAAACGGAATGTTGATAAATTCTGGGCTTAGTGGTACACATCTGCAATCTCAGAATTCTGTAGGTTAATGCTGGAAGACCACGGATATAAGGCCAGTCTAGGTTACATAGTAAGATATTAACTCAAAAAAGCAATAGTAGATGCATAAAATCACTATGAATCAAGTAAATATAATTTAGAATAAAGCAAGACTAATTGAAACAAGATTTCTTTTATTTTTAATTTGAGGAGAAGGGGAAGTTTGTATTTGGGGGCTCTTAGGAATTTGCAATGCCCTGGATTTTTTTGTCTTTATCTGAATTCCTTAAGAGTTTGGCAAGTCCTGAGGCTTGAACTCTGGGCCTGAGCACAATCCCTGAGCATTCTTAAGGCTAGAGCTCTACCACTTGAGCCACAGTGCCACTTCTGGTTTTCTGGTGGTTAATTGGAGATGAGAGTCTCACAGACTTTCCTGTCCCGGGCTGGCTTTGAACTTTAATCCTCAGATCTCAGCCTTTCTAGTGGGTAGGATTACAGGCATGAGCCACCAGTGTCCAGTTAAGGATATTCACCTTTTTTTAGGACTTCATATATTACTCGTTTACCTTTTATACATTTTGATTAATGTTTTTTTTCTTTACCATGTTAAGGATTGAACTCAAGTCCTTACAAACGCTAAGTAAGTGCTTTGCCACTCAGCTACTACCCCACAGCTTGATTTAAATCATTATTCTTCACAGTAAAAATAGTAAAAAGAAAAACTAGGATTGGATCAGGGCATAATGGAGCATACCTGTAAACTCTCATTTAAAAGACAAGCTAGGAAGATCTCATTTTGAAAAAAAGCAAAGAAAATACAAGTTTGGAAAGGAGAACTCAGTCGAAGTCTGAATATACCAGAATGTAAATTCCTTAAATAACAAAATACTTAAGTTTTTTTGTTTGTTTCAAGAAAAACATTCAGAATTTACTCAGGATGGTTTGAAATTGGCTTTTTACTAATGTAACATTTACTAGTGTTCAAAAGACAGTTTATTTGAACCTTAACTTTTTGACATCACAAGCTCAAAATTCTCTGTGCAAAAAGTGGAGAATTGTCATCAGAAAGAAACGTGATCTGTGAAGAGAAATGATGACACATCACCCTGCCCTTAAGCAGTCCTATGTCCTTGCATAGTCTGGTACACAGGCTCCTGGGCATCAAGTCCTGACCTATTGCCCTGATTGGATCTCAGATGTATAAGCAGGGGCTAAAGCATGCATTGAGAGCTTGTGCACTCTGTGTGGAGCCTCTGATCAGGTCTAAAGACTGATCTGGCCCAAAGGCTGTCCACTGATCTTGAGAGACCCAGCGCTCTCTCCTAGAGGCATTTTCTTAACCACTGAACATTTTATTAGCCCCTGCACCACCCCAGGTGGTCCCTTCCCTTGGGACACCTTTTGTCTAGCAGGAGCTCTGCTTATCTCTTTCTTCAATACATATTTGCCAGTTTTCTTCTCTCTGTGTCTGTGGCACTCATTCTTTGAGACCATAGAACAAAGAAAGGACCTGATCCAGGGGTTGCTGTGTTTTGCTATCACAATTCCCTCATACCAAACAGATCAGAGAGGCAGATTTGAGCTCTTTTTTTTCCCAGCTCATGGCTAACTTGCCAGTTGGCCTTGCAATAAAGCTCTTTTGTTTGTAAAAAGCAACCCCGAACAATGTCACAATATAGGCTTCTATGTACATTAGGCATTGAGCCCTTTCTGGGTATCAAATGGTATTTTGTAAGCACAAAATGTGAACAGACGGAATTTGAATGGTCTTAAGGAAGATCGGAATATGGAAGCATTTCAGCATGCATCAGTTTTCATCATGGAGTCAGACAGACAGAGGAAACTCTGATACTGTCAGGCTTCCTATTCTCTAGAAAGAAGTTAGAGGCAGATAGCTAAATTCCAGCTTTCCAACTGTATTCTTTCAGGGTGAAACCTAATATTTCTATTATTATTATACTACCTTCCTCAAATGCATTTGTTTGATAACTGGTAAATAAGGACATGGGTAGGAAATGTTTAAAATACAGAGACAAGAAAGGAGTTGAAGAATCATGCCAATTTTTATTATTATTATTTACCATGAGTGCAAAAACAGAAAAATGTCTGCATGTTCATGTTGGATAAAATTACTGTTAGACTAAACTAGGAGTGAAATGAGGCCTACTCCTGTAGAAATGTAAAAGTGGAGCCAGGTGCTGGTAGGTATGGCCTGTAATCCTAGCTATTCAGAAGGCTGAGGTCTGAGAATCTTGGTTCAAAGCAAGCTCAAGTAGGAAGATCTGAGGTTCTTTTTTTTTTAACTTAGACCTTAGCATTGTCCTTGTGCTTTCTCAAGGCTAGAGCTCTACCACCTGAGCCACAGCACCACTTCTGGCTTTTTCATGTATGTGGCACTAAGGAATCGAACCTGGCTCTTTGTGTATGCTAGGCAAGCAGTCAACCACTAGGCCAAACTCATCCAAGATCTGAGAAATAAGAGTCTCCAAGATCTGAGACTCTTATTTCCAATCAACCAGCAAAAAGCCAGCAATGGAGCTGTGGCTCAAGTGGTAGAGCATTAGTTTGGGGCATAAAGCACAGGGACAGTGGCCAGGCCTTGAGTTCAAGCCCCAGTACCAGCATGCACATACACACAAAGAAATGGAATGATGGCTTGACAATAGGGATTTCAAAGAGACCCAGCCACTAACATAGCTAATTTCATTGTTACTGACTCCATCTCATTTCCTTTTTTCCAAGTTCTCATGAATGTTTCTTCTCTATGTTACCTTGGACCCCAGGAATACCAGGGATGATTGATGAACATTATAAGACAAAAACCTGAAAAATACTCCCTGAGCAACACAGACATTTTTGGCACCTGCATTGCTCTGCAGGGATGATGCCGAGCTCATGAGTTGAGGTAATGATCAGTTAGGCCAAGGCTCAAATACCAAGAAGATTTGGACAGAGGCTGTGGAACCCATCTAATCTTTACCTCTGTTTCTCTTTCCTATAACACTGAGATTGCCGTGAGCACACTGAAGACAGATTTTAGATCACTACAACCTCTGCTTTTCCTGGTGTACTCACAGTTCAGAAAGGTCCCCCTCTGCCATCACCACCACTAATCTCAGTTTGGGAGAGGATGCTGACAGCCTAATCTAGTGGGAAGTCCCAAATCCAGGGCTTTTGCCCTAATTCTGATAGCAAGAGAATCAGTCATGGCCGGGAGTTTGGCCTAGTGGTTAAAGTGCTTGCCTAGCATGCATGAAGACCCGGGTTTGATTCCTCGGTACCACATACTTAGAAAAAGCCGGAAGTGGTGCTGAGGCTCAAGTGGTAGAGCTCTGGCCTTGAGGAAAATCCAAGGACAGTGCTCAGACCCTGAGCTTAAGCCCAGGACTGGCAAAAAAAAGAGAGAATCAGTCACTACATTTTACCCAGGAATATTCTGGTGTTTAAAATATTAGATTTAAGATTTTTTTCTATTGATTATATATTAGCTTATTTTTAAAAAATAGGGATGCTACTAATAGTCTGTCCTCAAAAGTCACCCAATCAGACCATAGAATAAATTACATTGCAGGAGCTTCCCGTGACACATGAATTATCTGTAATTTGATGTTATATTTATTGTTTATTAAAACAATACACAGTATTACAAAACCATGAAACATTTTAAAAGGACCAACTGGATGATTTTACTTTTCAAATTTTGACATAAATATGGTCTACTACATCTTTATTTAGGCTTTCTATTTAGTATTATACTGCAAGAATTTTAATATGTCATTGACATGTCTGTCAATCTCTTCCCTTGAGATTTTATCTACTGCTTCATATTTTAGAGGATTGTAATCCTTACAGATTCTTCCTAGTTTCAATTAAATAAAATGTTTCTTCTAGTCCCCTATCTCTTATCATTTCCTTGACCTTTGCTTTAAACATTGCTGGCTATAGATAGACTCCAGGGCAGATTTTACTTTTAAGCCTGAAGCCCTTGTTTATCTCTAACATATGAAAGGATCAGATGAAGGTCCATGATATTTCAATTTATGAGTAAAGCTTAAGGAAATTGGGCCTATTTGGCTTTGAAACTGGATTAGTTTATTGATATAGGGGAGACTGATTGGGGGCTTTTTAAAGAAAAGACTTCAAGTAGATGAAAGATAGATAATTTTGACCAACATCTCTCCTTTTCTGTTTGAAAATGAAAGGAAATTACTATGCTAGGGTAATAAGTGTTTACTCTTAGAAATGTATAAATGAGATTCAGCTATAAGAATTAATATATTAGGGCTAGGAGTTTGGTCTAGTAGTATAGTGCTTGCCTAGCATGCATGAAAACCCAGGTTCCATTCCTTGGTATCACATACATAGAAAAAGCCAGAAGTGGTGCTGTGGCTCAAGTGGTTAGAGCTCTAGCCTTGAGAAAGCCTAAGCTACCAATTACATATTAATCTTTAAATTTTGTACACGGGCTGGGAAAGCAAAGTACTTCAGGGACAGTTCCCAGGCAAAAAAAAAATTTTTTTTTGCCAGTCCTGGGCTTGGGCTCAGGGCTTGGGCACTGTCCTTGGACTTTCTCAAGGCTAGCACTCTACCACTCGAGCCTCAGCACCACTTCCGGCTTTTTGCTATGTATGTGGGGTACTGAGGAATCGAACCCATGTCTTCGTGCATGCTAGGCAAGCACTCTACCACTAGGCCAAACTCCTGGCCCCCCCAAAATTTTTTTTAATAAAAAAGAATTATGAATCCTGGTGTGGTGGCTCACGCCTGTAATCCTAGCTACTCAGAAGGCTGAAATCTGAGGATCAAGGTTCAAAGCCAGCCCGGCACAAAAAGAACCTGAAACTCTTATCTCCAATTAATTTCAAGAAAACAGGAAATGGGGCTTGGCTCAAGGGTAGGCTGAGTTCAAGCCCCATGACCCCACCCCACCAAAAAAAAAGAATTATCAGAAGAAAAGAAAAATATTAATTAAGAGGAATTGTATGTAAGCTGCAGAATGTTACACATTTTTTTTTGGCCTGGGACTTGAAACCAGGGGCTGAGCTCTGTTCTTGAGCCTCTCTGTGCTCAAGGCTAGCACTCTTACCACTTGAGCCACAGTACCACTTTCAGCTTTTTTGTGTGTACGTGCATGCTGGGAAAATGTTCTACTACTAGGACACACTCCTGGCCCCTCATAATTTTTTTAATGAGATGTTTGGTTATTTATTTATTTATTTGCCAGCCCTGGGCTTGAGCATAGGGCCTGAGAACTGTCCTTGGACTTTTCTCAAGGCTAGAGCTCTACTACTTGAGTGGTACCAAGGAATTGAACCCAGGGCTTTGTGCATGCTAGGCAAATGCTGTACTATTAGGCCAAACTCCTGGCCCCCCTCATAATTCTTTTATTGGAACTTCACAGAAAGTTTGTGAAGAAATCATATCTATTTGAGGATAGAATTACATTCACTTATAACTACTTAAAAATGAGGAAACTGAATTTGAATTACCAACTTCAAAGAAGATAGTAAATAATACAACTTGCCTATTTAAACAGCTTTAGTAGGGGCTGGGAGTTTGGCCTAGTGGTAGAGTGCTTGCCTAGCATGCACAAAGACCCGGGTTCGATTCCTTGGTACCACATACATAGAAAAAAGCCAGAAGTGGTGCTGAGGCTCAAGTGGTAGAGCTCTAGCCTTCGGAAAGCCCAAGGACAGTGCTCAGGCCCTGAGCTCAAGCCCAGGACTGGCAAAAAAAAACAGCTTTAGTAGACATAATTCACACAACATACTCATTAAAACACACAATTCAATGGTTATCAGCATATTCATGCAACTATTTCCACATTCAATTTTAGAACATTTGTATCTCCTCAGAAAAGAAATCATCCAATTTTCCTCAACCATAGGCCTCTACTCTTTTTTTTTTTTTGCCAGTCCTGGGGCTTGAACTCAGGGCCTGGGCACTGTCCTTGGACACATTTTGTTCAAGGCTAAGGCTCTGCACTTGAGCCACAGTGCCACTTCTGTGTATGTGGTACTGAGGAATCAAACCCAGGGCTTCTTGCATGCTAGGCAAGCACTCCACCACTAGGCTATGCTCCTAGCCCTTATTCTACCTATGTGGATTTCTTATGGATTTGGTTATTTCACATGCATGGAATTGTACAACATATAGTCTTTTAGATTTTGTCATTCAGTATAAATATTTTGAAGGTCCATTCCTGTTGTAGAGCGTACTAATGTTTCAACCTTTGGTGCAGCTGAGTATTATTGTATGAGTGTACTACATTTTGTTTATCTAATTGCTAATTGATAGACATTGGAATCGTTTCCATTTGGAGACTGTTATGAATTGTCACCTTCAAAATATTATCAATTTCTACTTTGTGGGTGCTATAAGCATTCATGTACAATTTCTTTTGCCAGCCCTGGGCATTATCTTTGGGCTTTCTCAAGGCTAGAGCTCTACTACTTGAGCCACAGCACCACTTCTAGCTTTTTTCTATGTATGTGGTACCAAGGAAATGAGCCCAGGTCTTCGTGCAAACACTTTACCACTGGGCCAAAATCCTGGCCCCTCATGTACAATTTTTGGAGTGTATGTGTTTCATTGCCAATTTGATCTTGAACTCAGATTTTTTTGTTGACAGGAAAAAAGCTAAGGCTATCCTCATTCTTCACATCTCCTAGGATATATGCCCAATATAATCCCCTTCCTTTGACTATTTGTGGGACTTATAAATATCATCATACGTAAGATTAAGGGATATCACTCTCCTGATTTGCTTATATTACATGGCAATATCAATAATCTAATGTGAATCTTTATCAAGCTCAGGCTACTAAAAATTGATGTTAGCACTAGGCCCTAAATTGAATCCCCAGTACTACAAAAAGAAAAGACTGATACTATATTAAGCTCTATCACCCCCTATTTAATGAAAAATGAACTCTCAGCTAACTGAACTAACACTCCTTGGATTTTCCCATTCTCATTTTCTTACTCCACTTTACTGCTTATTTCATCATCTTGGAATCAGAATTCACTCTTCTTTAAAATGGATCTTTTAAAATGGAGACTTTGAGTCAGGCACATATAACTCATGCATATAATCTTAGCTATTTAGGAGAAGGAGATCTCAAAGATTACAATTCAAAGTCTACATGGGCTAAAATGTTCTTGAAACTGCAACTCCAAAGTAACTAGCAAAAAGCTCAGCTGAAGGCATGGTTAAAGTGATAGAGAGCTACCAATCAGGCAAACTAAGCAAGCTGAAGGCATGTGCATGCGCGCACGCGTGCGCAAACACATACACACACACCACAAAAGAGATGCTATTATGAAAACATGAATATAATTATCTGTATATCCTCTATTTTCTTTGGGACAAATTTTAGTTTTTTTTTCTCATAAAAGCTAACTAGCAGGTTAAGTAATATGTAACAGAGTCAATAGAACTGAGAAGTGAGGTGAGAGTGGAATACACTTTTTTTTTGCCAGTCTTGGGCCTTGAGCTCAGGGCCTGAGCACTGTCCTTGGACTTTCTCAAGGCTGGAGCTCTACCACTTGAGCCTCATCACAACTTTCGGCTTTTTTTCTATGTACATGGTACCGAGGAATCGAACCTGGCTCTTCATGCATACTAGGCAAGCACTCTACCTTTTTTTCTTTCCTTCTTTCTTTCTTTCTTTTTTCTTTTTTTGTGGGTCATGGGGCTTGAACTCGGGCCTGGGTGCTGTCTCTGAGCTCTTCAGCTCAAGAGTACCGCCCTACCCTTGCGCCACAGCCCCACTTCCCATTTTCTAGAGGTAAATTGGAGATGAGAGCCTCAGGTCCTTTTGTGCCCCCCCCTGGCTTTGAACCTTGATCCTAAGATCTCAGCCTCCTGATTAGCTAGGATTACAGGCATGAGCCACTGCACCAGCTCCTTGGAATTTCTTAAGGCTAGAGCTCTACCACTTCAACCACAGCACCACTTCCAGTTTTTTGTATGTATGTGCTACAGAGTAATTGAACCTGGGTATTTGTGCATGCTAGGCAAGCACTCTATCACTAGGCCAAACTTCTGGCCCCTGGAATACACTTTTAATCTCAGCAAATGTGAGACAGAGGCAGAAGGATCACCAGTTTGAAGCCAGCCTGGGCAATATGTGAATTCCAGTTCAGACTTCACTATATTGTGCAAATGGTAAGAACACGACTTAAAAAAAAGACACCAAAAATAGACAAGTTAGACTTTAAAAATATCTCACAACAAACTCTATGGTTAAAAAAAAATGAGCAGAATTGAAATAGAAAGCAAAGGAAATCTTTACAGGCTAGAAAGGAAAAGTAAACTCAAAGAACAGTAAGAGTCAATGCCCAGCTAGGCACCAGTGGCTCATGCCTGTAATCCTGACTGCTTAGGAAACTGAGATCTGAGGCTTATGGTTTGAAATCAGCCTGGACAGGAAAGCCCAGGAGACTCTTACTGCTAAACTCCAAAAGAAAGAGCCAGAAGTTTAACTATGTCTCAAGTGGTTGAGTGCTAGCCTTGAGCAAAGAACCTAAAGTGTTAGAGTGCTAGCTAGTCTTATGTATTGCCCAGGCCCTAGCTTCAAGCCCCAGGACCAGCACGCACACAAACACACGTACACTACACACATATTCATACATTACACACACACCCACACACACACCCCACACAGACATTTGTTCTAAATTTAGATGTAACTAAATGAAATGATCATTGTACTGGGAGTCATCAAACCCAGACTGAATCTGTATCCCATTCGTTCTATGGCTTCCATCAAGTCACAATCTAACTTAGCCTATTCTATCATAAATAGAGAAATAGAAATAAATACTTCCTCTCACCCATATACCATATGCTTAGGTCTATTGTATACATAAAAGCATTGTCATGTAATCTGTGGCTGCAGTAGCTGTTTATAGCAGTTTTAATGTGTTATCTCAATCTTGTTAATTTATGTCACTTAAGTATCTAGATGCAGCAGGCCAAGTTGGCTTTATCTGTTGCTTCTGTTCCCTAGAAAGGTACAACTTCATATTAGGTTTCTAGTGCATTGGGAAGATTGTTTGGCCTGTTTGCTAAATAAACGCTTGCTCCTATTTAGCTCATCATAGAGTAGCTGCTTCTACATTGCAGGATCACTCATATTTGCTAATCAAAGTAGTTCACTTACATTTAGCAGTGCTTTTGTTAACAATATAATGAGTTCATTCAAAGACTTGACAACTGCTGTGTGTGTGTGTGTGTGTGTGTGTGTGTGTGTGTGTGTGTGTGTGTGTGTGTTTGTGTGTACCAATTCCGGGTCCTGAACGAAGCGCCTGGGCACTGTCCCTGAGCCTCTTTGGCTCAAAGCTAGCAGCACTTCACTCCTTAAGCCACTGTGCCACTTCCAGCCTCTTCTGGGTAGTTTATTGGAGATAAGAATTTCACGAACTCAGCCGGGGTGCCGAGGCTCACTCCTGTAATCCTAGCTATTCAGGAGTCTGAGATATGAGGATCAAGGCTGAAAGCCAGCTTGGGCACTAAAGGATCTGAGATTCTTATTTCCAACTAACCTCTAGAAAATAGGAAGTGGGGCTTGGCTCAAGGGTAGGGTGGTAGCCTTGAGCTGAAGAGCTCAGGGACAGCACCCAGGTTGAGTTCAAGCCCCATAATGCCCCCCTACCCCCCCAAAAATCCACGAACTTTTCCTCCCTGACTGCCTTCAAACTGCCATCTCAACCACCAGAGTAGCTAGTATTATTGGCCTGAGCTGCCAGTACCTGGCACAATTGTTATTAAATGCCAATAATGCCCGTAGGTATTTCTAAGAAAACTCCTTAAGCTTTTGTGAAATCATCCGTAAAAGCAGCTGTAGAAATTTCAGAATGTAAAATCTTTCCCTATTTAAAATCTTATGATTCCACTGTGTCCCCTAGAGACTATTTTTTTTTTTGCCAGTCCTGGGGCTTGAAGTCAGGGCCTGAGCATTGTCCTTGGGCTTTCTCAAGGCTAGATATCTACCACTTGAGCCACAGCACCACTTCTGGTTTTTTTGTATGTATGTTGTACCAAAGAATCGAGCTAGGAGTTTGGCCTAGTGGTTAAAGTGCTTGCCTAGCATGCATGAAGACCCGGGCTCGATTCCTCGGTACCACATACATAGAGAAAAGCCAGAAGTGGTGCTGAGGCTCAAGTGGTACAGCTCTAGCCTTGAGAAAATCCAAGGACAGTGCTCAGGCCCTGAGCTCAAGCCCAGGACTGGCAAAAAAAAAATCAGCTTTTGGGCTTAAGAGTAGGCAACATCTCATGGTAGAGCAGTAAATTACAGTCCAGTTCACCGTGGTTCTATCATTACAAGACTCTGGTCCTCATTATCCACTAGGTATATGTGATAACATCCACAGAAAACTTTCATTAAGGAAATGGCATTGTGGCTAATGTGGTAGAGTACTAGCCTCGAGCTGAAGAGCTCAGGGGCAGTGCCCAGGCCCAGACTTCAAGCACCTGGCTCGACTAAAAATAATTAATATGGGGCTGGAAGTTTGGCCTAGTCATACAGTGCTTGCCTAGCAAGCATGAAGATTCAGGTTCTATTCCTTGGTACTATATATATAGAAAAATCTGGAAGTGGTGCTGTTGGTTCAAGTGGTAGAATGCTAGCCTTGAGAAAGCCCAAGGACAGCCCTCAGGCCCTGAGTTCAAGCACAGGGACTGGCAAAAAGGAAAGAAAGAAAGAAATAAAGAAAGGAGGGAGGGAGGGAGGGAGCGAGAGAGAGAGAGAGAGAGAGAGAGAGAGAGAGAGAGAGAGAGAGAGAGAGAGAGAGAGAAAGAAAGAAAGAAAGAAAGAAAGAAAGAAAGAAAGAAAGAAAGAAAGAGAAAACCAACCTTTGGGGCCAAGAGTTTGGCCTAGTGGTAGAGTCCTTGCCTAGCATGCATGAACACATGGGTTTGATTACTCGGTACCACATACATAGAAAAGCTGGAAGTGGTGTTGTGGCTCAAGCAGTAGAGCACTAGCCTTGGGCTTTCCTCAAGTGCTCAGGCCATGAGTTCAGTCCCCAGGACTGGCAACAATAAAAACAACAACAATAAATACTTAGCTGGCATGGTTGCTCATGCCTATAATCCTAGCTACACAGGAGGTTGAGATCTGGGGATTGCTGTTCAAAGCCAGCCCTGGCACTAAAATCTCAGAGACCCTTATCTCCAATTAATCACCAGAAAACCGGAAGTGGTGGTGTGACTCAAGTGGTAGGGCGGTAGCCTTGAGCTGAAGAGGTCAAGGACAATGCCAAGGTCTAGAGTTCAAGCCCCACAAATTTCTCACAAAACATTTATTACACAAAATATGTATTCACACACAATTTTTTTTGTGGGTCATAGGGCTTGAATTCTGGGCTTGAGTGCTGTCCCTGAGCTCCTCAGTTCAAGGCTACTGCCCTACCCCTGGGCCTGGGCATTGTCCCTGAGCTCTTCAGGTCAAGGCTACTGCCCTATCCCTTGAGCCACAGCCCCACTTCTCGTTTTCTAGAGGTTAATTGTAGATAAGAGTCTCAGGGTCTTTAGTGCAGGAGCTGGCTTTGAACCATGATCCTCAGATCTCAGCCTTCTGAGTAGCTAGGATTACAGGCGTGATCCGGCTTAGATTGTTGTTCTTTAACTCTGAAAGATAGTGAATATTAGTGTATTGACGATGATGGTTATTAATACAGGATATCCTTACAGACAATGATGAACAAGGCAATAATAAGCTAGAAACATCCAATTAGTTAGTCCTGTCAATTCTACCTTCTACTTTATAGCAGTATAACCGATCTACTGTCAAGTTCAAGCCTTAATTTTGTGACTGAATTAGTTCATTAACCCCAGGACTGCAATCTGAACTCCCTCCAATCCAACCTTCCCACTTAAGCCAGAGTGGTTTCATGAATATACAAATTTTACTCTCCTGATTAAAATCCTTCACTAGCTTCAGTTCAAAGTATTGATTTCTTAGAATGAAATACAAGGCCCTTCAAACGAATGCCTCTGTTTACCCTGCCTTAGGACTTTTTCATACATTCCTTGGACTCCTGAGCCTGAATAAGTTTTTTTTTTTTAATACCTCTTTGCTTTTAACATGCTACATTCCCTTTAGTCGTCTATTTTATTATATTTTGATGCTGGTCTTGGGGCTTGAACTCAGGGTGTGGGTGCTGTCCTAAGTAGTAGCACTCTACTACTTGAGCCACAGCTCCACCTCTAGCTTTTTGGTAATTAAGTGGATGTAAGGGTTTCATAATTTTCTTGCCTGGGCTAGCTTTGAGTCATGATCCTTAGATAAGCTAGGATTGCAAGTGTGAAACATCAACGCTGGGCTATTTTAAATGTGTGTGTGTGTATGTGTGTGTGTGCGTGTGTGTGTGTGTGTGTGTGTGTGTGTATGCGTGTGTGTGTGTGTTTGTACTTGGGCTTAACATAAAGCCTCTTGCTAGGCATTTTTGTTCATGGCTGGTTCTCTACCACTTGAGCCACACCTCCGATTTTTTTGGTGGTTAATTGTAAATAACAATCTCTGGGTTTGTCTGCCTGGGCTGGTTTCAAACTGAGGTCCTCAGATCTCGGACTCCTCAATCACTAGGGTTAAAGGCATGAGGCATCATCACAAACTTGTATCAATATTTTATTATTTGCTTATTTATCCAGTCCTGGGGCTTGAACTCAGGGTCTGAGCACTGTCCTTGAGCTTTCTACCAGTTGAGCTACAGAACCACTTCCAGCTTTTTCTGTGTATGTGGTATCAAGGAATCTAATCCAGGACTTTGTGCATGCTAGAACAGCATTCTACCACTAGGCCATTCCTGGCCCCTATAAACAGTATTTCAAAACACTGTGTAAAGAGTGGCTTACATGCCACCTTCAACTGAAACTCTTCATTTTCACTCTTTGCTTCTATAAATGAGTATCCTTTCTTCTAAAAACCTAGAGTGTTAAAAGAATTTCAGGACTAAGGGCTTGACTGCCTAAGTTTATATATCTATATATAAATATATGTATTTATGTATTAAATATATATGCATATAATCTTTCTTCATTAGACTTATCTTTAGTTCACAGTGCCTTTCCATAAGAAGTTCATAATTAAAAAAAGAAGTTCAGACTGACATTGTCCAAAAAGAAATGTGCTCATTAGCTGACTTACGAAATGGTAACTCCTCTGACAACACCTTAATAACAATAAAAAAGAAGTTCATAATTACTTGACTGTCTTGTGTGAAAGGTTTGAGAATGCATCAGTGAGTATAAAACTGTCATGGCAACTGTCTTATTGTCTCCAGGGTTTCAATTAACATTTTTACTTGGAAATCCAGTTTACCAGCTAATTGTAAAATTTTAATGGTAGTTTGATTTTAGAATAGAAATCTGGTTGGAGAGTAGTGAGGAGGTTAAAATAGATGTTTTAAAGGGGAAATTTGATCAAAGTACAATTAAAAAGAACACAAACTTCTTGTTTGTTAAACTTGTCATTTAAAATATGATGTAAGAATCAACATTAATAAATTCTTTAAAAAAAAAGAACACAAACTTGTCTTTAAATAAATATTTCTCTAACGTGTTCACCCAATTACCATTTCATATTGACAGTATTATAGCAGTTTTTTTAGTTAATGCTCACAGAGGACAAAGGGAAGGACTAAAAAGAGGGAAATTAGAAGAATAAAATGTGTGTGTGTGTGCATGTGTGTGCCCCAAGAGCTATTGATCAAAAGTTTAGGAAATATCTCCAAGGTTTAGGAGATAGAACATTCAGCATAGTTAAAGAAAAAAAGAGAGAGAGAGAGAGTTTTGGGCTGGGAGTGCTTGCCTTACATGCATGAAGGCCCATGTTCGATTTCTTGGTACTGCATACATAGAAAATAAAAGCCAGAAATGGTGCTGTGGCTCAAGTGGTAGAGCTCTAATCTTAAGAAAACCCAGGGACAGTGCTCAGGTCCTGAGTTCAAGCCCCAGGACAGGCAAAAATAAGAAGAAAAAAAAACGTTCAAGAGAGATAGTCAATCTCATTGATGATAACTCCTCCTAAAGAGAAAATTAATGTGTATAGTTCATTTATCCTAAGCATTAATGCACATAGGGAGTGGAAGTAATGGGTATGCATGTGTGCGGGTGCCAGTGGCTCACCTCTGTATTCTAGTTACAGAGGAGGCTGAGATCTGATCATTTCAGTTCAAAGCCATCCTGGGCAGAAAAGTCTGCTAGATTCTTCAGTTCACCACAAAAAAACCCCAAACAAAACAAAAAAAAAAGAGAGAAAAGGTAATGTTGTTTGGATGTTATTGGTTGTGTGAGAGAAAAAACAAAACAAAACCAAAGCCCGGGCCCTGAGGGAAAATAACAAGGTGACACACACACATCTGAATGGTCACCCAGGAGCTATTTCCGGTGTGGGCCTGTGAAGCAGAGGGGGAGGGGAGCGAAGATTAAGGTGAGCGCGCTCAGTCCGCCGCCGTCCCACAATCCCCTGCGCTCGGTTCCTCCTTCCTCGCTCAAGATGGCGCTGCTCGCGATCCATTCGTGGCGCTGGGCAGCCGCGGCGGCTGCTTTCGAAAAGCGCCGGCATTCAGCATTTCTGTGTCGGCCACTGGTTTCTGTGGGCGGCCCGAGTCGGCTGAGGAGGTCGGGTCAGCGCGGCGCGTCAGGAACTGCTCGAAACCACCAGGTGAGTTGCCATTCCCATGGAATTGTAAGGTGAAGGACCTGACCGGGGGGATAAAGGTTGCCCCCTTGACCTCGGGTCAGAGAGAGCACCTAGACGAAAGATGGTGGGGACGAGCTCAGAGCCTTAGAAAGTGCTGGAAATTCCAGTTAATAACTTGGGGAAGGGGTGGAGAAAACGGGGGAACGGAGCGGGGCAAAGGGGGGGGGTGGACACCGGGAGCGCCCCAAGTTTCTCGTCAACTCTCCAGATTCTTTCTGAGATTAACGACTTTCTAGAAAGTTTGTCTTGGAGTGGGGGTTAATGGAACGAACGACCGCAAACGGCTTCTAAACGGGAAGCAAATTGAAATTGGCACCAGTTAACCCCCTGGCTGACAGGCGTGCTGTCTGATAGGCAAAAGTCATCATTATCTTTCTCCTCAAAACCTAGAGCACCCTACATTAAGATAGACGCTTGCTTGGGTTTTGAATTGAATCTTCAGCGCGCTCCGTGTGCGCTTCGAAGCCGTTAAGTCCCGAGTTTACTCTCCTTAGGAGTGTTGTAACGGTTATATCACATTGCCTGAATATTGGTGTCCGTTATTACTTCTCACTCAAGAGCAGTTTCAGAAAACTACCTTTACTTGCTGTACTTCAGTGTAACTTTTCCCTATGCATCGACAAAAAATTTAAATGCTCCTGCTTATTTATCAGTCTTATTTAAAAATATTGTCAGCTGTTTTTTGGGGGTGTGACTCAAATGGCAAAAAGCTGTTATTTATTTATTTATTTTTTGGTCAGTCCTGGGCTTGAGCTCAGGGCCTGAGCACAGTCCTTGAACTTTCTCAAGGCTAGAGCTCTACCACTTGAGCTTCAGCACCACTTCCAGCTTTTTTTTTTCTACGTATGTGGTACCGAGGAATTGAACCCGGTTCTTCGTGCATGCAAGGCAAGCACTATACCACTAGGCTAAATTCCCGGCCCCAAGCTTTTTTTTTTTTAAACCCTTCTTGGGGCTTGAATTTAAGGCGTGGGAACTGTCCCTGAGCCAGTTTGTACTCAAGGCTAGCAGTCTGCCACTTGAGCCACTGCACCACTTCTGGCTTTTTTCTATGTATGTGGTACTGAGGAATCAAACTTGGGTCTTTGTGCATGCTAGGCAAGCACTCTACCACTAGGCCAAACTCCTGGCCCAAGATGTAGATTTTTATGTATGATATTCTAAAAGTATTATGGGCTGCCGTTGACAAGCAAACTTCTTAAACTTTGATTCTTTGTCAACAAATAATGCCTACTATACCTATGAATCTTGTTAGATAATAGAAGACCAAAAGAAATGTAACAGTTAAGTCTTCAAGTATTGTACAGCTTTTAAAATAAAAAAAAATGATATGGAAGTATGGCTCAGTGGCAGTAGCCCCGCCTCGAAAGTTCAAGACACTGACCTAAAACTCTCATACTGCCAGAAAACATTTTTAAAGGATAGAGTGTGAATTTCAAACATGTACTTTATGTGCACTAATCTGACCAGAGTAGTTGGTATCATTTGTCGGTAGTATATAGCATATTTTAGAGCATAAAGAAACCCTGTTACAGTGTTATAAAATTATGTTAAAGAGTTGGACTAGCATTTCTTTCTCTTTTTTTTCCTTTTTTCTTTTTTTTCCAGTCCTGGGGCTTGAACTCAGGGCTTGAGATCTGTTCTTGGGCTTTCTCAAGGCTACAGCTCTACCACTTGAGCCACAGTACCACTTCTGGCTTTTCCTATGTATGTGGTACCGAGGAATTGAACCTGGGTCTTTGTGCATTCTAGACAAGCACTCTACCAGTAGGCCAAACTCCCGACCCGTCTTTTTTTTTTGTACTGATCCTGGGGAATGAATTTATCCTCAGTGCTGTCCCTGTGCTTTACCACTTGAACCACAGCTCCAGTTACTTTTTTTTTAAGTGTTTAATTGGAAATAAGTCTCACTGACTATCCTACCCAGGCTGCCTTGAACCTTAATCCTCAGATTTCAGTTTTCTCAGTAGCTGGGATTACAGGTGAGAGTCACCAGTGCTTGGCTGGATTATTTTTTTTTGGTGGGTCATGGGGCTTGAACTCAGCCTGGGTGCTGTCCCTGAGCTCTTCAGCTCAAGGCTACCAAGGCTACCACCCTGCCCTTGAGCTAAGCCCCACTTCCCATTTTCTAGAGGTTAACTGGTGATGAGTCTCTGGTCCTTTTGTGCCCTGGCTGGCTTTGAACCGTGATCCTCAGATCTCAGCTTACTGAGTAGCTAGGATTACAGGGGTGAGTAACCACGCCCACCTGACTGGATCAGCATTTTCTTTTAGGTGAAATTTAGTATAGTAAAAAAGCAACTTTTTAATATTAGGAAATAGACTTTTATTATTATGTGTATACAGACTCACACATGTATGTGATTATTGAGATAAACTGTAAAATTCATTTTTTAAACCTGGATCATGCCCTTGAATTTGTGTAGAGTGGTAGCTGCTGGCTTGATGTGGTTATTAAAATTAACATTATAGGACTGGTAGTGTGGTCTAGTGTTAGAGTGCTTACCTAGCATGCATGAAGCCCTGGGTTTGGTTCCTCAGTACCACATACACACAAAAAGCCAGAAGTGGTACTATGGCACAAGTGGTAGAATACTAGCCTTGAAAAAGCTCAAGGACAGTGCCCATGGTCTGCATTCAAGCCCAGGACTGCCAAAAGAAATTAATATTACAAGCTGGGCACCCGTGGTTCATGCCTGTAATTCTAGCTGCTTAGGAGACAGATCTGAGGATTGAGGTTTGAAGCCAGCCCAGGGTGGAAAGGCCATAAGGTTTTCTCATTTCCAATTAAGCACCAGAAAAAAAGCAAAAGTACTATGCTTCAGCAAAAGCTGAGGGACCATACCCTGGCTCTAATTTCAAGGCCCAGGACACACACACACACACACCAATCAAAGATAAATTTATTTTTTATTTTTATTTATTTTTTTTGCCAGTATGGGGCCTGAGCTCTGGGCCTGAACATTGTCCTTGGACTTTCTCAAGGCTAGTGCTCTATCACTTGAGCCACAGCACCATTTCCAGCATTTTTCTATGTATGTAGTACCAAGGAATCAAACCAGGGTCTTTGTGAATGATTGGGAAGCACTCTACCACTAGGCCAAACTCCTGGCTTTCAAAGACAAATTTAATTCCTGAGGTCTGTTAGCCACATTTCAGGGGCTCAAGACTTACATGTGGCTTGTGATTCTTGTGTGAGCATATATAATGAACTTCTCTCCTATCATCATAGAAAATTCTATTTGACATTATGCTTCCAAGAAAATTATATCCAGCACTGCTAGAGAGCTATTAGTAAAGAAATACATCTTTTTTTTGTTCCTGTACTGGATCTTTGAACTCAGGACCTCAGGATTTTGCTTGGCTTGGTTACTCATAGCTGGCATTCTTCCACTGATGTTACACGTCTAGTTAGCATACTTCTGGTTAGTTGGAGATGGAGTTATGACTAAGCTGCACCCCAAGCCCAGGACTTTTTTTGTCATGTTACTTGAACTCTGGGCCTGGGCGTTGTCCTTGAGCTCCTCAACTCAAGACTACTGCCCTACCACTTGAGCCACAGCACTACTTCACATTTTCTAGTGATTAATTGGAGGTAAGAGTGTCACCTTTAGTTCATTAGTGCCTGGGCTGGCTTTGTACCTTGATCCTCGGATCTCAGCCTGCTGAGTAACTAGGAATACAGACATCAGCCACATGTACCCGGTGTTAACATTATGTTAACATTTTTTATTGTAATTAATAGAAGGGTTACATTATATTCACCAGATAGAAGGTGTATTACATTACAGACATTGATACCCTTTCTCATGACATGGTCCCCATTTCCCTCCCCCCTCCCCCATCTTGATTTCCCCCCTTCCCTATCCAATCTCAAATAACCAATTAAGCACATATAAAATATATCAGATAACAAAGTGAAATATTGTAACAATATGAGATAACCAAGGGATAGCAAAAGAGATGAGAGATAACATAGTACATTAAGGACAACAGTCACTCATTATATGGCTTTTGTTTCCATATCCTGGAGGTCCTTACATTTAGTATACTATTTGGCCTTATGTCTCTAGATTTTGTTCTAATGTAAATCTCTACTAAGAGAGCCCAAGGTTTCTACTGATTATGACAAATGAGGAAGACTATTGGACCTATGTTCCTTTGATTCTGGCTTATTTCACTTAATATGATTTTTTTCTAAGTCTTTCCATTTCCTTACAAATGGGGCAATGTCATTCTTTCTGACAGCAGCATAGAATTCCATTGTGTATAAATACCACATCTGTTGATCCACTCATCAACTGAGGGGCATCTGGGTTGGTTCCATATTTTTGCTATGGTAAATAGTGCTGCAATGAACATCGCTGTGCTAGTGGATTTAGTCTGCCCTTGTTTCTGGACGATTGGGTAAATGCCAAGTAGTGGAATTGCTGGGTCATAGGGGAGTTCTGTGCTTAGTCTTTAGAGGAACTGCCATACTGCTTTCCATAGTGGTTGAACAAGTTTGCATTCCCACCAACAGTGTAGTAGTGATTCCTCCTGGCCACATCCCCATCCAGCATCTGTTGTTATTAGTTAACATTTTTTTTTGCTTGCCAGTTCTGGGGCTTGAACTTAGGGCCTGGGCACTATTCTTGGGCTTTTCTCAATGCTAGAGCTCTACCACTTGAGCCACAGCACCACTTTGGCTTTTTCTGAGTATGTGATACTGAGTAATTGTACATGCTAGGCAAGCACTCTACCACTAGGCAAACTCCCTGCCCCTTTAACATAATTATTATTATTATGTAGCTTGGATTCTGGGCTTGGGTGCTGTCCCTGAGCTCCTGAGTAGCTAGGATTACAGGCATGAGCCACCGTGCCCAGCTCTTTAACATTATTTTAACAGATTAAAAAAAAGTTACTCCTTTTTTCTTTTTTTCTTATCATAAAGCAGTTGTACAAAGGATTTGCTATTTAACAAAGCAGTTTATGACAACATATATTGATCAATGTTATTCTTTTATTTATTTATTTTTTGGGGCGATAGTGGGCCTGGGCATTGTCCCTGGGCTCTTCAGCTCAAGATTACTACCCTACCCCTTCAGCCACAGTGCCACTTCCAGTTTTCTAGTGGTTAATTGGAGACTTTAGTGCCTGGACTGGCTTTGAACTGCGATCTTCAGGTGTCAGCCTCCTGAGTAGCTAGGATTACAGGTGTGAGCCACCATGCCCAGCTCTCATGTCCTTTATGTCACTGCGGATATATTTCTTTCCTTTTTTTTTCTCTCGGTTGTGGGGCTTGAACTCTGGCCCCCGGGAACTGTCCCTGAGCTCTTGAGCTAAGACTAGCACTCTACCACTTTGCTCTACCACTTTGAGCCACAACTATCCACTTATGGTTTACTTCCCATTTTCTGCTGGTTAATTGGAGATAAGAGTCTTACAGATTTTCATTCCCAGACTGGCTTTGAACCCTGATCCTCAGATCTCAGCTTCCTGAGAAGCTAGGATTACAGACATGAGCCATAGGTGCCTGGCTCAGATATATCTTGTTATGTGACAGTTTCACCTATATATCATATACATATGTACTATGGGCACAATTTTTTATATAATTGCCTCTTAAACTAGCTAAAGGAAAAAAAGAAGAGGGCTGGAAATGTGGCTTAGTGGTAGAGTACTTGTCTACCATGCATTCATCCCAGGGTTCCATTCCTCAGTACTTCATAAACAAAAAATCAGAAGTGCTGTGGCTCAAGTGGTCCAGTGTTAGCCTTGAGTACAGAGAAACTCAGGAATAGTGCCTGGCCCTGAGTTCAAGCCCCAGGACTGGCAAAAAAAAAAGAATTTCTTATGTTTGACTCCAGGGCAAAAAAAAAAAAAATCTCTCCTTGTGTTTGACTTTCAGTATTTTTGCTGTTATAGGTCTGTGGATCTCTGAATTTTGCATACTTCGAGTTTGTTGAGCTTCTTGTATGTGTACTAATAAACCATGGAAGTTTTCAGGCATTATTTCTTTTTTTTATTAAAGAATTTATTAACATTGATTTTTACATCGTATTTCAAATGACATGTTTAACATACACGTATTCAAGAAGGGAATCTCTATAATTAAAATTAGGCTGAGGGTTTGTATGTCATAGATACATATTAATCTATGTAATAAAACTATGTCTATAGAGTCATAAATTTTTATGTCCATGTAGTTGTTTATATTTCTAATACCATATCCATAGCATTGGGTATGCAAATATTGAGTCATCGTTCTTGTACTGTTTGGATCTAATAGCCACATATTAAGGATACCATGCGCCTTTTGTTCCTTTGGTCTTGTCTCACTCAACATGATTCTCTCTAGATTCATCCAATTCCCTTCGAATGCCATTATTTGATCTTGTCTGTTGGCTATGTAGAATTCCATTGTGTGTATGTATATTTATACCACATTTTTTGTATCCATTCATCTGCAGTAGGGTATTTGGATTGTTTCCATTGCCTGGCTATTGTGAATAGTACAGAGATGAACATAGCTGAGCAGGTGTCCTTATCATATCCTGGGTTATGATGTTCAGGACAGATTTCAGGCATTATTTCATAAATAGTTTTTCTTTTATTTTCTCTCCTCTCTGGTACATTTGTCATGTACATGTTGGGTACTTTTTTTTTGTGGGTCAGGAGGCTTGAACTTGGCTTTGGTGCTGTCCCTGAGCTCTTCATTGCAAGGCTACCACCCAACCCTTAAGCCAAGCCCCACTTCCCATTTTCTAGAGGTTAATTGGAGATAAGAGTCTCAGGTCCTTTTGTGCTGGGGCTGGCTTTGAACCTTGATCTCAGATCTCAGTCTCCTGAATAGCTAGGATTACAGGTGTGAGCCACTGAGCCCCGCCTGTGTACATTTAATAATGTCCTGTTTGTCTTTGAAGCTCTGTTCATTTTCTTTACTCCTTTCTGTTATTCAATTTGCATAATGTCTGTTGTCTGTCTTTACTTTTCTAGTTGTTCTGCCTGTTCAAATTCACTGTTTATCCCCTTTAATGAATTTTTCAAGTCATGTTTTTTGTCAGTCCTAGAGCTTGAGCTCTGAGCCTGGGCTCTATCCCTGAGCTCTTCAGCTCAAGGCTACCGCTCTACCCCTTAAGCTGTAGGGCCACTTCTGGTTTTCTGGTGGTTAGTTGGAGATAAGAGTCTCATGTTTTTTAGTGCCAGTGATGGCTTTGAACTGTGATCCTCAGATCTCAGTGTCCTGAGTAGCTAGTATTACCGGTATGAGCCAGTGCACCTGGTGTCATTGTTATTTTTGACTAATGTATTTGTTTCTTTTTTTTTGCCAGTCCTGGGCTTGAGCTCAGGTCCTGAGCACTGTCATTGGACTTTCTCAAGGCTAGAGCTCTACCACTTGAGCCACAGCACCACTTTAGCTTTTTCTATGTGTGTAATACCATGGAATCGAACCCAGGTCTTTGTGCATGCTAGGCAAGCACTCTACCACAAGGCCAAACTCCCGGCCCTATTTGTTTCTTTTTATAATTTGTATTTATTGATGTTCTATATGTGACATTGTTATCACATATTCCTTTACATCTTTAATATGGCTTTCATTGGTCTTTGAGCATATTATGAGTACTTTTATTTTGTTTGTGACAATATCTCATTAGTTATCATAGGCTGGTCTCTATCTCCTGATCTTCCTGCCTCGACTTTCCAAGTACTAAGGTTATAGGTGTGAACCACATACCCAACTACAAAACTACTTTGAAGGCCTTTTCTCTTCAGTATAATATTTGTTTCTGACAAATATTGCTGATATTTCTTCTTGACTATTTTTCCCTTAGATCATACCTTATTGTTCTTTATCATGTTTCATACTTTTTTTTTTTAAGCTACACATTTTAGATAATATAACAACTCTGGGTACTGGTCTCTTCTACCTCCTGGGGCTAATTATTTGCTTATTTGTTTAGAGACTAGTTGGATTATTTTACTGCTGTTTCTGCCTGTCACTGCCTACTCTCTGTTAAGCCTGATATTGCGTCTCAGGGGACACAGACTTTTGGTATCCCTAAAGTCATCGTAGGATGATAATGGTTTGGGCAGGATCTCTTTTGTCTGTTTTCTAGTTATACTACAATAATTGCTGGCTAATCATACTGTTGCTTTCAACATGCTCTGGGTGTAAACTTGTCGGAGTAAAGCAAGGGAAAATAGTTAAAATCAGTGTTTGAGATTTTTCTTTCTCATTAAAGGCAGGGTCCACTTATCTATCTCCTTTATTTTCTGGGGGCAAACTAACTTACCTACAGTTAAGCATTTAAGCTGAAGAGTCTACCAATCTCTTCTAATTGCCATTTTCTATAACCTCTATTGTGTGTGTATGTATGTGCATATGCATGTGTGTGTATGTTCATGCGTGTGCAACACTCCTGGGGCCTAAACTTAGGATTTGTTTGCTGTCCCTGAGCTTTTTTGTTCCAGGCTAATGTTCTACCACTTGAACAACTGCTTCAGCTTTCAGCTTTTTGGGTGGTTAATTGGAGATAAGAGTCTCAGGGACTTTCTGTCTTTCTTTGAACCATGATTCTCAGATCTCAACCTCCTGGAGTAGCTAGGATTACAGATGTGAGTCACTGCTGCCCAACACAACCTGTACTGTGTTTTTTGTTGTTGTTGTTTTTGCCAGTCCTGGGGCCTGAGCACTGTCCTTGAACTTAGTTTTTGCTCAAGGCCAGCATTCTACTACTCTAGCCACATCTTCACTTTCGGCCTTTTCTGTTTGTGTGGTACTGAGGAATCAAAACCAGGGCTTCATGTATGCTAGACAAGCACTCTACCACTAAACTACATTCCCAGCCCCAGCCTCCACTGTTTTTATTTTTTTTGCCAGTCTTGGGCTTTGAACTCAGGGCCTGGGCACTGTCCTTGGGATTTTTGAAGGCTAGAGCTCTACCACTTTAGCCACAGCACCATTTCTGGCTTTTTTCTATGTATGTGGTACTGACCTGTGTCCTCGTGCATGCTGGGCAAGCACTCTACCACTAGGCTAAACTCTCAGCCCCCAACCTCCACTGTTTTTAAGAGTAACTTTAATTGTAACTTTAATTGTGGATGTTTTTATGTAGTTG
The DNA here is from genome assembly GCF_031878675.1 of Megascapheus bottae. Taxonomy (NCBI): domain Eukaryota; kingdom Metazoa; phylum Chordata; class Mammalia; order Rodentia; family Geomyidae; genus Megascapheus; species Megascapheus bottae. The sequence goes on from NC_143547.1 coordinate 47,883,263, forward strand.
TAAATGAAGTCATTTTTTCTGTAAAAGCTACCTGCTTAAGGGCCATCTTTTCCTCAGTCCCCCTTCCCCAGGTAGAATCTGAGTCACAGGTCTGGATCTGGGGGGTGATGACACAAATGTATTTCTAAGTGATATCCTGTGTAGGGGAGCCAAATACTAGGTTGGAGAGGTAAGAGTAGTGGCTTACTTCTCCTATGTAGAAGTCATATATTAGGAGCCAGGGTGAAGATTTTTGGGACTTGATTATTCTCAGAATGCCATGACCAAGATAGAGCCTTTTTCTCCAGTGGGGATGTGTAGAAAATGGGAACCCCTTCCTCATGAGCACAAAATAATTTAACTTCAGTGATGGGTTGCTGGTGGCAGGTGAGAAATAGTCATGTTATACCTTCCCTAGGAAAGGTAGCATTGGATTTAAGACCTTGAAGAAGGGGTTGTACTTTCATCACAATTTGAATTTCCATCTCATTGAATTAGGAGGAGGAGGCAAGAGCAGGTTCAAGTTCATCTAACTTTAGGGTTCCTCATTTCTAACTAGGGTCTTGTGGATTCTCTTTTCTTTTCTTTCTTTTTTTGTTGTTGTGGGACTTGAACTCTGGGCCTGAGCGCTGTCCCAGAGCTGTTCAGCTCAAGGCTACTACCCTACTAACCCTTGAGCTACAACACCACTTCAGGTTTTCTCGTGGTTAATTGGAAATAAGAATCTCATGGACTTTTAGTGCCTGGGCTGGCTTTGAACCTTGATCCTCAGATCTCAGCCTCCTAAGTAGCTAGGGTTAGAGGTGTGAGCCACCGTGCCCACGTGCCCAGACTCTTATAGATTTTCATCAGTAAATGTTACTACATTTGCCATAAGCTCCCAGGACCATTTCTAGGGAGTTTAGGCAGTTGTCATGTCATACATTTTTTTTAACAGTTTTTCTGAGGAGTAGCTTCATAAAGCTCCCTAGTGTTTTTTTTTGTTTTGTTTTGTTTTGTTTTTTGCCAGTCCTGGGGCTTGAACTCAGGGCTAAGGCACTGTCCTTGGACACAATTTGCTCAAAGCTAGCACTCGCCACTTGAGCCACAGCACCACTTCAAGCTTTTTCTTAGTATGTGGTACGGAGGAATCAACCCCCCCCAGCCTCATGCATGCTAGGCGAGCACTCTACCACTAGGCTACACTCCTGGTCTTCTCCCTGGGTTTTTTTTTTGCCAGTCCTGGACTTGAGCTCAGGGTTTGAGCACTGTCCTTGGGCTTTCTCAAGGCTAGAGCTCTACCACTTGAGCCTCAGCACCACTTCCGGCTTTTTTTCTATGTATGTGGTACTGTGGAATTGAACTGGGTCTTTGTGCATGCGAGGCAAGCACTCTACCACTAGGCCAACCTCTCAGCCCTGCTCCCTGGATTTTTATCCCAGATGTGAAATGCTGTGTTCTTTTACTTAGGTTTCTAGGAGACTGTATGTTTTATTTAGTACCTTTTTTTTTTTTTTGCCAGCCTGGGGCTTGAACTCCAGGGACTGAGCACTTTCCTTGGGCTTTCTCAAGGCTAGAGCTCTACCACTTAAGCCACAGCACTACTTCTGGCTTTTTCTATGTATGTGGTACCGAGGAATCGAACCCAGGTCTTTGTGCATTCTAGGCAAGCACCCTTACCACTAGGCCGAACTCTCAGCCCCTTTGGACACTTCTTGCTCAAGGCTAGCGCCCTGCCACTTGATCCACATCACCACTTCCAGCTTTTTCTGAGTATGTGGTACTGATGAATCAAACCCAGAGCTTTGTGCATGCTAGGCCAGCACTCTACCACTAGGCAATGCTCCCGGCCCCTTAGTGCTTACTTTGAGCTTTAATTTATCTCAGTAGTAGGTTTCCCCTTTCTACTCTCCCACTTCTGACTGGCTGCTGATGGTTAATCAAATATATAATGATTAAAAAAAAACTTTACTTCTGGCTTTCATAGTAATGAATGTGGGTATTTGATAACATGAGGCAAATAATCTTCATTTTTAGAGATCCTAGTTCACATTTATGTTTCAAAGCAGAATATGTATATTAAGAAAGCATAATGAGGGGCCCGGAGTTTGGCCTAGTGATAGAGTGCTTGCCTAGCATGCGCAAGTACCAGGGATTGATTGCTCAGTGCCACATACACAGAAAAAGCCAGAAGTCGTGTTGTGGCTCGAGTAGTAGAGTTCTAGCCTTGAGAAAGCTCAAGGATAGTGATCAAGCCCCAGGACTGGCAAAAAAAAACCCCACCACCACCACCAACAAACAAACCCAAAACAAAAAAAAAAACCCAAACCAAAAAAGAACCTCCCAAAACAAAACAAAACAAACCCCCAAACCAGCCAGCCAACCAACCAAACAAACAAATAAAAAAGCAAAAAAAAAAGTATAATGATTAGTAAGGAAACCCAAAATGCAATAAGTATGAAAAACTGACTCTATACAAAAAAAAATCAGGATGCCTTTAAGGAGATTATTTAGCATGGAACTAAAAAGGTCGGAAGATGACATTTTAAGTTCCTGAAAGATTGTTTAAATAAAATGAGAAGAAATCTTTCTAGTCGCTCAGAGATAGCTGAATTTACCTGGGACGTTAGTTTTTTATTATTATTAATAAAGAATAAGTGCCATTTTATTAAAGTGGATTACAGTGATTAGGGGCTGGCAGTAGGGTTTGATTTTTAAGGCCTTCTTCTTGCTAGATAGGCACTTAATACCACTTGGGCCACACCCCCAAGGTTTTTTTTTTTTAAGATTTCTTTATTGAGCTTGAGTACATATATTTCTCAGTACTGTGGCATAGGTGTATGTAGCTATAGTCACATGCATACTTTAACATTCACATTGATAAAGGATCATCATTTTGACCTATAAAGCTTTTTAGTAGAGATAGCTTTCTTTTAGAGATAGCTGCATTTACCTAGGACATTAGGTTTTCATACAAAATCTCCCCCCAAAACAGACTTCATTTTCAGGAAGGATTTATGCACCCAAGAAAGAATTTCTTGCACTTGATAGTCTTAGTCCATTTAGGTTATGGTAACAAAATACCATAAATTGAGTGCATTATAAACAGGAATTTATTTTGCAAGATCAAGGTAGCAACAGATTTGGTGTTTATTGAGAGCCTGCTTTCTGATTCATAAGTCTTGCCTTTTAACTGTGTCCCCACCTGGTAGAAGAGACAAGTCAACTCTGTGGGACTTCTTTTATTATAAGGGTACTACTAGTTTTATTCATGGGAGCTCTACTTTAGTCTGAATAATTATCTTCAATGGCCCCATGTCTTAATCTTAATCCTATCCTATTGTTGAGCCTATTTCAGCATAGGAATTTTGAGAGAGCTGAAACATCAAACCACTGCATAGTTTTTTTTTATTGAGAGACAAAGTATTTTATATAAAAGTTGTACACATTTATGAGGTACCATATGATATTTTAATATGTACATACATTGTTTAATACTAACTTATAAGCATCAGAATAAACTACTCATCATAATTTAAATAGGTGTTTCCCCCCCACCCTTGTGGGGGCCTCCTGCAAGCTAGGAAAGTGCTCTACCACCATTTGAGCCCCATCAACGGACCTTTTGTTTCTATTTTCTAATAGCTTATATTTGTTATGGGCAGATATTTCTTTGGTACCTTTCCACATATGTTTATGGCATATTTTGGTTTTGAGATAGGATCTTGCTAACTTAGGGCTTGCCTTGAGCTGTCAGTCATCCTGCTTTTCTTCCCAAGTAGCTGGTATTACAGCTCCTGGCTTCAAGATTACTTTGTAAATGTAGTCATTCAGGATCACAACTTACTTTCTGCTAATTTCAGAATCCAGTACTAGCAAATACTAAGCTAGTTATCAATCTGAATTCTTTTTGCCAGTCATGAGGCTTGAACTCAGGGCCTGAGCACTGCCCTTGGACTTTTCTCAAGGCTGAACAGCTCTACCACTTGAGCCACAGCACCACTTCCAGCTTTTTTCTATGTATGTGGTACTGAGGAATCGAACCCAGGCCTTCGTGCATGCTAGGCAAGCACTCTACCACTAGGCCAAACTCCTGGCCCATCAATCTGAATTTTTTCATTTCTGTGTCATTGTACAGTAAGTAGGGCATAAAGCAGAAACTAACTATGAGTTAGTTATAAGAGTTGAGTGAGGGCTGGGAGTTTGGCCTAGTGGTTAAAGTGCTTGCCTAGCATGCACGAAGACCCAGGTTCGATTCCTTGGTACCACATATATAGAAAAAGCCGGAAGTGGTGCTGAGGCTCAAGTGGTAGAGTTCTAGCCTTGAGAGAGTCCAAGGACAGTGCTCACGCTCTGAGCTCAAGCCCAAGACTGGCAAAAAAAAAAAAAAAAAAAAAAGTTGAGTGATAGTCTTCATTCTGGTGCTAGGAGATACTAGAACAAATCACAACATAGTCTTTTGTAGTGATTAGAAAAATATAAGCTATTTGGAATTTGCCAGCTTTTAAAAAGATTTATTTTTATTTATTTTTTTTTGCCAGTCCTAGGGTTTCAATTCAAGGCCAGAGCACTGTTCTTGGGCTTTCTCAAGGCTAGGGCTCTACCACTTGAGCCACAGCACCACTCCCGGCTTTTTCTATGTATATGGTACCAAAGAATTGAACCCAGGTTTTCATGCATGCTAGGCAAGCACTCTACCACTAGGCCAAACTCCCAGCCCCTTGCCTGCTTTTTTTGAGACATGGTCTTAGTGTCTACCCCAGCATGTCCTTGAATTCATTGATTATCCTGTCCCAGACCTTCTCCAGATTGGTTTAAAAAATAAGCAGGGTGGAGGGCCATAGGAAGTCAGTCTTACTGTAAAGAAAAAAGTAAAGGATTTTAATTTCTAAATGTTAATGAGGCTAAAACTATTGGTGTGCAAAGGGCACGTGACATTGGGCCAACATACTTAGGACATCTGGCCCCAATTTCTACCCTTAATTATCTTGGACAGATCACTTTTTAAGTTTATTATTATTATTAGTTCTTGGGTTTGAATACAGAACCTGGGCACTGTCCCTGAGCTTTTTGTTCAAGGCTGCACTCTACCACTTGAGCCACAGCACCACTTCTGACTGTTTCTGTTTATGTGGTACTGAGGAATCGAATCCAGGACTTCATTCATGCTAGACAAGCACTACCACTAAACCACATTCCCAGACCTTAATTCAAATTTTATTGTAAAGGTGATATACAGAGGGAGTTACAGTCAAGTAATGAGTACATTTATTTTTTAACTGTTTTATCTGCTCTCATTTCATTTGTTTTGTTTAATCTCAGGTTCTGTCTACCAATAAGATTTGACTACCAGATCTCTAAGGTTTTCTTTAATTCATTTCTGTTCCAATTCTAATCACTTCGCTCTTTGTCTGCTTTCTGGGCCTAATTTATTGCTGTAATGGTGGTGTTTCTGGAGCAACATAGGCCAAATAGAAGTTCTTTTGAACTTTTGTTTTGGAGATGAGAGCTCAAGCACTGTCCCTGAGCTTCTTTTTGTTCAAGGCTACACTCTACCACTTGAGCCACAGCACCACTCCTGGCTTTTTCTATTTGTAGTGGTACTGAGGAATCAAACCCAAGGCTTCATGCATGCTAGACAAACACTCTACCACTAAGCTACATTCCCAGCCCCTGCATGAAATTTTAATGGGATAAATTTGTATTCTGCATTTTCTTGAAGGACTTATACATTCAATAGTAAGAATAGAACATTTGAGATTCATGACAAGTTTAGTATTTGTAGTATTGGGGAGATGAAAATAAAGTGGAAGAAAGCATAAACTAGGTTTTAAAATCATGTAAGGAAATTAGACACAGGTTATACTGGGTGAAAAATAGTGATGCTATAGAAGTTGTAAATAAAGGTGAAGCTTACATGGATTGGAAATGATAAGGAATGGTAATGCAAAGGTAATGCAACGGTTTTACTATAGAAGTGGCACTGAGAAGAATTCTAAGGACTCTTCAGAGAGTTGAATAAGTATCATTTTCTAAGACATTGACAAATTGTTTTGAATTTGTTATTAAGATTAGTAGAGGGGAAGTTCATAAAAGAACCTGTAAATTTTGTTTTGCTAGTCCCTTGGAGAATCAAACAAAGACCTGGGCTTCCTCTCTAGGGAAAAGAATATATTTTATATGTATATACTTCATTTTGTATGGAATTTAGGGGGATCAGACACCCCTCTACACTACTCTACCCAAATATATTTTTGGGTAGAAAAATCGGTGGCAAGATAAGATTTGGCATTGAGTGGTGAGTGATGTAAACAGAATTCTGCTTAAATAGTAAATTAAATATATTAAGTAAATTAAATGTATTACCTACTCAATATTATCAAATTTTAAAATATTGCTTTTATGGTGCAAGTACCAGGACTTGAACTCAGGGCTTCACACTCTCAGCATTTTTTGCTCAAGGATGACTAACTACCACCTGAGTTCACCACACTTCCACTTCTAGTTTGTAAATTGGAGATTAAGTCTCTTAGAGGCCAGGTATCAGTGGCTGAGATCTGAGGATTGCTGTTTGAAGCCAGCCCAAGCAGGAAAGTCCCTGATTCTATCTTCAATTAACCAGCAAAAAGTCAGAAGTGGAGTTGTGATCTAGTGGTAGAACTGTAGCCCTGAGCAAAAAAAGCTCAGGGACAGTGCCCAGGCCCTGAGTTTAAGTCCCTGTACCAGCACAAAAGAAAATCTTACATAATTTATATGTACCCCAGTAAATGAAATTTGCTTCTTTTAGTCTTTCATCTTCTGATACTAATTATCCACTAAAGCAGATTTGGTAAATAAATCATGTTTCTTATGTTGTTCTTGTTTACAACTTGATTTCCCCATGTAGAAGTCTATAATCACAAGAAATATAACTGTTTACTTGACAAGAAAAGACAACTATAACCAACTATAAACAAAGGGAATAAAAATGTGGAAGGGCCAGGCCTGGTGGCTCATACTTGTAATCCTAGCTCTTTCAGGAGGCCAAGATCTGAGAATTATAGTTCCAAACCAGCCAGGACATGGGATTCTTTTTTTTTTTTTTGCTAGTCCTGGGCTTGAACTCAGGGCCTGAGCCCTGTCCTTGGACTTTCTCAAGGCTAGAGCTCTACCACTTGAGCCTCAGCACCACTTCCGACTTTTTTCTATGTATGTGGTACCGAGGAATCGAACCCGGGTCTTCATGCATGCTAGGCAAGCACTTTAACCACTAGGCCAAACTCCCGGCCCCTGAGATTCTTATCTCCAAGTAAACACCAGAAAACCAGAAGCAGCACTGTGACTCAAGTGGTAGAACACTAGTGTTGAGCTGAAGAGCTCAGGGACTGTGCCCAGGCCCAGAAATTTAGCCCCATAAACAAAACAAAATGTGGAAGGAAGACACAAAGAAATGAAAATGCACATCACTTTTATAAGCTCTTTACCTACTTGAGCTTTATTTCCAGCCATTGTTTCCTCTTCTGCTGAATTAGAGCCCCCTCTAGTAACTATTTCTTTTTTTTTTTTTTTGTCTTGGGACTTGAACTCAAAGTATGGGCACTGTCCTTGGACACTTTTTGCTCAAGGTTAGTGTTCTGCCACTTGAACCATAGTGCCACCTCTGGCTTTTTCTGAGTATGTGATACTTAGGAATTGAGCTTTGTGCATGCTAGGCGAGCACTGTACCACTAAGCCACATTCCTGGCCCTCTTTAAAGGTTTTGTGTCTGAATATAGTCACATTCTGAAGTACTAAAAAGTTAGGACTTCAACTTATGAATGTGGGAAGTGCACATACCTCATAATCACATATGCACATAGTACATGGTATACAAATGCACAAAAATCTAGAAGGATGCAATGACTGGTAACAGTCATTACTTATAGAGAGTGGATTCGTTTGGAGGCCAGAACACACAGATTTTACCTTGCTATTTAGATAGCAAAGTTTGATAAACTTTTTTTGGTCATTACTGAGTCTTCAACTGCAGGACTTGCATTCTTTGATTTTTGGCTGTCATGGGGCTTGAACTGAACCTGGGTACTGTCCCTGAGCTCTTCAGCTCAAGGCTACCGCCCTACCCCTGGCCCTGGGCACTGACCCTGCGCTTTTCAGCTCAAGGCTACCACCCTACCCTTGAGCCAAGCCCCACTTCCCTTTTCTGGAGGTTAATTGGAGATAAAAGTCTCAGGTTCTTTTGTGCCCAGGCTGGCTTTGAACCTTGATCCTCAGATCTCAGCTTCCTGAGTAGCTAGGATTACTGGGGTGAGCTACTTCCACCACCCGGCCAGGCCTTTTGCATTCTTTCCTAGCTTTTTCTGCTTAAGGATGTCACTCTACCACTTGAGCCATGCTGTTAATTTCACCTTTTTGGTCGTTAATTGGTCGCAGAGATCTTTCAGATTTGTCTGCCTGGGTTGACTCTGATGTTGGGTTTTTAAAACTCGGCTTCCTGATTAGTTAGATGTGAGCCACAAGCACTCAACTGATGAGCTTTTACAATAGAAAAAAAATACTTGTTTAGACTCTTTAGTAGGTATCGTGGTCTTTCTGGATTGTAATATGTGCATTTATTTTAAATCTTATCGTTTTGTCTACTAGTGAAGGCAGATTTTTTTTTCCTCTGGTACTGGGGCTTGAACTCAGGGCTTGGAAGCTGTCCCTGAGTTTTATTATCCCCTCAAGGTTAGCATTCTACCACTTGAACCGCAGTTCCGCTGCTGGCTTTTTGGAGCTTAATTGGACATATGAGTCTCATGAATTTGTTTGCCTGGGGTGGCTTTGGCTTTGACATTAGTTTTCAGAATTTAGCCTCTGAGAAGCTAAGATTATAGACATGAACCCACTGGTGCTTGGCAAATGAAAACTTTTTTTTTTTTGGTCAGCTGTGGGACTAGTACTCTGGGCCTGGGCATTGTCCCTGAACTCTTCAGCTGAAGGCTACTGCCCTACTCCCTGAACCACAGTGCTACTTCCAGTTTTCTGGTGATTAATTGGAGATAAGAGTCTTTTGGGGGTCGGGAGTTTAGCCTAGTGGTAGAGTGCTTGCCTAGCATGCATGAAGACCCGGGTTAGATTCCTTGTTACCATATACATAGAAAAAAGCTGGAAGTGGTGCTGTGGCTCAAGTGGTAGAGCTCTAGTCTTGAGAAAACCTCCAAGGACAGTGCTCAGGCCCTAAGTTCAAGCCCCACAACTGGCAAAAAAAAGAGGTTTGTAATAAATATCAAAATATTAAAAAAAAAGTGAGTCTCTTGGACTTTTTAGTGTCCCGGTTGGCTTTGAACCACTATCCTTAGATCTCACCTTCCTGAGTAGCTAGGATTACAGGTGTGATCCACCATGCCCGGCTATGAAGACATTTTAAAATCTTTGTATATTATTTTTTGGTATAATGTAAGATTTGTTTTTTGAGGCTAGGGCTCTACCACTTGAGCCACAGTGCCACCTCCACTTCTGGTTTTCTGGTGGTTAATTGGAGACAAGAGTCTCATGGAATTTAGTGCCCTGGGTAGCTTTGACCCATGATCCTCAGATCTCGGCCTCCTAAGTAGCTAGGATTACAGGCATGATCCACCTTGCCTGGCCTGTAAGATGTTCTTTAACCTTCTTAAAAGTCCTTGAGAAGTGGCCAGGAGTTTGGACTAGGGGTGGAGTGCTTGTTTAGCATTCACGAAAACCTGGGTTCAATTCCTCAGTACCACATGCATAGAAAAGCTGGAAATGGTGTTGTGGCTCAAGTGGTAAAGTACTAGCCTTGAGGAAGGCCCAAGGATAGTGCTCAGGCCCTGAGTTCAGTCTCCAGGACTGGCTAAATAAATAAATAAATAAATAATTGTCCTTGAGAAGCTTTCCTTAGTATTCTGCTGCTTTTAGAGTTAACCAAGTTTTTATTGTAGAACTGAGGGATTCTTTGAAAATTAAGTTCCTGTGTCCATTTTAATGATTTCTTCTACTTTGTAACATAGGTATTCTATGTATTGTCCTTGGTTCTGCTTAATAAAAAGCTAGCTATATTGATATTCCTTTAAAAAGTCAAGTTCTTATATTAAAATTTTTTTTTAAATTTTAAAGTAGCATAGTATAAATTCACTACTGAAAGATTAGAAAATACAGAAAAGCAAAATAAAAAAAGGCACTTTGCACTTAGGCTTAGTACTCTGCACTTAGCTTATAACCCATAATTCTAGTTATTTTTAGAGTGTTTTTAGTTCATAAAGTGCTTTAAAATTTCACTTCTTTCTGCCTCCACTTTATTCAGTGATTTTCACTAGATTCAGAAAAAAGGCTCCATATTGCTTAGAGCTTCCCTGATCAGTACAGTAGCATGTTGCCATTCTATTTCACTTCAATTAAAATGTAAAATTTATTAATTTTCTCACAACAGACATAATTCAAGTGTTTATTAGCCATTTTTGGCTAAGTGGCTATTATGCAGTTTTGTTTTTTTTTGCCAGTCCTGGGTTTGAACTCAGGGCTTGGCCACTGCCCTTGAGCTTTCTCAAGGTTAGTGCTCTACCACTTGAGCCACAGCCCCACTTCTGGCTTTCTCTGTGTATGTGGTACCAAGGATTTGAACCCAGGGCTTTGTGTATGCTAGGCAGGTAGTCTACCACTAGGCCACACTGCTGGCCCTATTATGTTTCTTATACTAAATATTTCTATCACAGGTGATCTTTTGGACATGGTCAACTAGAAAGTAAAGTGTGCTCTCTATAGTCATGGTTTCTTTTTTTTTTTTTTTTTTGCCAGTCCTGGGCTTGAGCTCAGGGCCTGAGCACTGTCCTTGGACTTTCTCAAAGCTAGAGCTCTACCACTTGAGCCTCAGCACCACTTCCGGCTTTTTTCTATGTATGTGGTACCGAGGAATCGAACCCAGGTCTTCGTGCATGCTAGGCAAGCACTTTAACCACTAGGCCAAACCCCCGACCCCTATAGTCATGGTTTCTATCAACTGCAGATCAAAAATATTCCTGAATGGAACTAGAAGTCTGGCTGAAGTGGAAGAGTACTATATATGAACCAAAAATCTGAATGAGAGAGTGTGAGGTCCTGAGTTCAAGCCCTAATACTGAATCCCCCAAAAATTTCAGGAAAGAGTTGTGTCTGTACTACATACACATGTACAGTCTTTTCTTTCCTTTTTAAAAATTTTTCTTGGCAGTCCTGAGGCTTGAACTCTGGGGCCTGGGCACTGTCATTGAGCTTTGTTAAGGCTAATGCTCTACCACTTGGACCACTTTTGGCTTTTTCTGTGTATGTGGTACCGAGGAATTGAACCTAGGGCTTCATGCATGTTAGGCAGGCACTGTACCACTAGGCTATACTCCCAGTGCTGTATAGCCTTTTTCTTGTCATTTCCTAAATAGTACAGTAGACCTGTTTACCTAGTGCTTACATTTAATTAGGTATTGTAAATGATCTAAAGATGATTTATAGTATATAGGAGGATTGTGAAGATATGCAAATACAACACCATTTTATATACTAGAGATTTTAGTATCTGTGGCAAAGGCAGTCTTGGAACGAATCCTGCATGTATACTAAAGGGTGACTAATATTAAATAGGAGATGCCATTATTAAATTTGTTTTAGGAATATAATTCTGGCTGTAGTTTGAAGGAAATATGCAGGGACTGGAGATAGGGACATCATCATTTAGGAGGATATTGAAGTAATATAGGGCAGAAATGATAAGGGTTTGTACTGCCTGTCATGAGATTTATCAGATTTTGCCATCAAACATTCTTGTAGCAAGGGAAGAGGACAAGGTTTTGAAACCGTAAAGAAAGTGTCACTTTGCATTAGTTATTTATCTCAGTGTTAGGGGTTTTAGAATATGAAATTGGCATTTAAATAAGATTTACCTTACCCATTCCCACTATTCTTGGGAGAATCCAGTAAAATGATGTATTTACCTTTTGCTGTTGTTATTATGGCCTAGGATGATTGGATAGAGGTTTCTTTTGTGCCTGTCCTGGGGCTTGAATTCAGGGCCTGCGCACTAACTATCCCTGAGCCTTTTTTTTTGGTCATTTGTCCCTGAGCTCTTTATCCCAAGACTACTGCCCTATCCCTTGAGCCATGGCACCATAGAGCCACTTCTGGTTTTCTAGTGGTTAATTGGTGATAAGACTCACAGATTTTAGTGCCCTGGCTGGCTTTGAACCATGATCCTTAGATCTTACCCTCCTGAGTAGCTAGGAGTACAGGCATGAGCCACTGTGCCCTGCTTCCCTGAGCCTTTTTGTGACTCTACCACTGGAGCCACAGCTCTGCTTCTGACCTTTTGGGGTTTAATTGGAGATAAGAGTCTCACAGACTTTCCTGCCCCAGCTAGCTTTGAATTATGATCCTCAGATCTCAGCCTATTGAGTACCTAGGATTACAGATGTGAACCACCAGTGCCTGGCAACAGTTTTTTTTTTTTAGAGGATAACATGATTATTTCTGTTTTGAGTTTTTCTCTAACAGACCATTTTATATTCCAGTTAATGAGTAAAAGAACTGAAACTACAACCTGGGTCTTTTGACTCATTTTTCCCTCTCATCATGCTAGTTCTACTTTTCACAGCTCTCTGATGGTTTTACTTTTTATATCAGTTTCTTTGATGAATAACTTGCTTAAAGCTATTAAAATAAACCTCTTATAAACCAATTCCTAAATATTATTACCTTAGACTATTGTAATATTTAGAAAAGTTTCAGTCATACTATAATCTGTTTCTGGGGTTAATCTCCACCTACTAGTCCCTGAAACTTGAACTCAGGGCCTGGGCATTGTTCTTAACTTTCTCAAGGCTAGCACTCTACACTTGAGCCACAACATCATTTCCAGCCTTTTCTGTGTATGTGGCACCAAGGAATCAAGCTCAGGGCTTTCTTTGTGCATGCTAGGCAAGCACTCTATCACTAGGCCATACTCCTGGTCCTATAGTTATATATTTACAAAAAGAGAATGGCAGTATTATCTTAAGCCATTTTAGGTGCTGGGTTGAAATTAAGTCATGCTCTAAATCAACATTCATTGGGCACCTATCATTCAGCAGACTCTGTCCTAGGCACTGGGGCTATAATCATGAATGAGTCCTTGCTGTACCAGAGCTGTGTGCTTGCTGGGCAGGTGTTTTTAGTTTGGAGGGTAGATTGTAGCAGACAAGATTGGAGGTATGGAGAAATTTTGTTTGGAAAAAAACATAGTTGTTTGTAGTATTGGCAAGAAAAGGTTAGCCTTAATGAAGGATATAGTGGTGATTATGGAGATGTTTAAGAGATAAAGTTGGTAAGAGTTGGAGTAATTTTTTGCCTAGTTCAAAGAAGACAAAAATAGAATATAGAATAGCTCTCAAGGTATCTGGCTTGGACAGCTGGCTAGATAGATATTAATTTTGATAGGGAGGAACAGTTTTGGAGAGTTTGAGAAAATTGAGAAAATAAACATGTTCACTTCTGTGAAGTTTAAGCTAGTTATGAAACATCATGATGAAAATGTCTAATATATAGGGTAGGCTCTTAAGAACTGGGCTTAAGGTAATGTTTGGAAGTTATTATCTTGGAGGTGTTTTTTTTTCCTGTAGTAATAGATAACCTCTGGGAAATGAAAAAAATGGAAGAAACTCCTGAAATAACAAATATCTAAAGGAAGACTTGCCTAAGAACAATTTGAAGTGGAAGAGGGATTGCAGATGAGAATAGATTGGTGTTCTAGATGCCAGGATAGGAGGGGTTTTTCAGAAATGTGGAAATCATGAGTAGTGTTCTGTAAGATGATATGTAAAGTGCTTTTGAATTTGGCAGCTAATAGGTCAATTAGTATTCCTGGGGGAGGGACAGTTTCAGTGGTTCTATGGAAGTAGAAGCCATAGTATAGTGTAAGTCATAAGGCATTAATGTAGCATTTCTCTTAAGAATATTTCAGGATCTCTGTGATATTGATACTTATTGTTGTTGTTGATGTTAATGTCCGTCCCTTGATTATGGTAGTATCTGGTGAATTTCTTCACTAAAAAGTACTATTTTCTCTTTTGTAATTAGAAACACCTCAGAGGAGATTGAGAGTATGCAAATATCATGTTTCTCCCTTAAGCTAATTTTAGCATGCATCAGTGGATCTTGTCTACAGCAATTATTACTATGATGTCTGCCTAATTATGTTTTTCTATTTCCCTCATCCCTCTGCATTTTAAGCATATATTGTGTAATATATGCTATATGTACACATTAAAATAGATGGCTGCATTGTGTTATTTTCACACATGTATATAATATACTTTGATTATATTCACTCTCTTTAACCTGTTTTGCCTCCTCCCTGTCCCTTCCTATATATTTGTTAATTGATATTCTTGTGTAAGGAAGAGATGTCCTTTCTTCCTCGTTTATATTAGGATGATACTATACATGTTAAATAAATCATATTATGTGTAATAATCTAACATGCTCATCATTTTTCCCTGTGTTCCAACTTGGGGTCATTGAGAGGTCCTTAAGTTTGGTTTCCATGTCATTTGGACATGGCCTCTCCCACTATTTTCTTCTTGGTAATTTTTCCAATCACATTTTTTTTCTGATAATTCTGGTACTATGTGAGATTTCAGGTTTATATATTCTTTGCCCTGATACTGAAATCAACCCTTTCTCCAAGGAACCTTGTACCTTTTATTGGAAAATGCTGTTTGAAAACTAAGATCAAGTTGCTAGGTTACTATACATTTTTAAAACATTTTTCTTAACTTCTGGGGAATGCCATTATTCACAAATTAATACATTTCCTGGTCTCACTAATAAAGTGAATAAGCTATACAATTAGCAATGCTAAACATTAATTTTATGTATGATGCATGAGACCATTTAATCTAGAGAGAATTAAGAGCATTATCCTTTTTCTTTTCTCATTGTAATAATTTTATTTTTATCTTTAAGTAGTTATATCAAGGAATTGCCATTTAACAAAGTAGTATATGTATACAGTGAATCCTGATCACTGTATCCCCTTTCACATTCTCTCCCCCCTCCCCATCTCTTCCCTTAATTTTCTTAATTTTGTAGAATGTGCATTGAATTTTATGACTATTTCTCCCCTTCTTCTCTTTATTGGTCTACTCCTTTCCCCTTAATCCTAATCTCCTATTTTTTTTCTTTTGTCAATAATAGGGCTTGAACTCAGGGCCATGGCACTGTCCTTGAGCTTTTTTGCTCAAGATTCCCACTTTACCACATTTAGCCACAGCTCCACTTCTGTTTTTTTTTTTTTTTGCCAGTCCTGGGCTTGGGCTCAGGGACTGAGCACTGTCCTTGAACTTTCTCAAGGCTAGCACTTGAGCCTCAGCACCACTTAAGGCTTTTTTCAAGTATGTGGTACTGAGGAATTGAGCCCGGATCTTCATGCATGCTAGGCAAGCACTCTACCACTAGGCAAAACTCCCGGCCCCACTTCTGGTTTTTGAGTCGTTCTTTGGAAATAAGAATCTTATGGTAACTTTTCTGCCTAGGCTGGCTTCAAACCATGATCCTCAGATCTCAGCCTCCTGAGTAGCTAGGATTACAGGTTCCATTCCTCTACCTCTGAGTACATAATAACAGCATTATCTTTTAAAATAGCTTTAGTGGAGAGTATTAGAACTATTCTATTTGAGAAAGTCTACGTCTTCAGAGATGTGTGTTAAATTTGTCTTTTGTTACTTTTTTTTTTTTTTTTGCCAGTCTTGGGGCTTGAACTCAAGGTCTGAGCACTGTCCTTGGGCTTTCTCAAGGCTAGAGCTCTACCACTTGAGCCACAGCACCACTTCTGGCTTTTCCTATGTATGTGGTACTGAGGAATTGAACCTGGGTCTTTGTGCATGCTAGGCAAGCACTCTACCACTAGGCCAAACTCTCGGCCCTGTCATTTGTTATGTATTACAAATTTATTGTTATGTATTACTTTTTAAGAGTTGAGGTAAAATTTACATAATATAAAATAAACTGTTTTAAAGAGAACAATTCAGTGACATTTAGTAAATTCATTATATGCTATAGTCACTACCTCTGTCTGTTCCAGGTATTTCATGTATATGCAATCATACAATGCATGGCCCATTGTGTCTCACTTCCTTCACTCTAAGCATAATGTTTCAGAGGTTTTTCCATTTTTTTTGCATGAATCATTACTTCCATTTCTTTATATGACTGTATAATGTGAGTACCTGTTTCCTAACCTTTTGGGAATATTGCCTCTGAGTAGAATTGGAGTCATATGGTAATTCTGTATTTTAACTTACTGAGGGACTGCCAAATTATTTTCTGCAGTAGTTCAACCACTTTGAATCTATCAGTAAACATGAGAATTTTCATTTTTTTTGTATTCCTGACAGTACTTCTTTACTGTGTGTGTGTGTGTGTGTGTGTCTGTCAGTCTCTGAGAGTGTATTAGTATAGAAAACCTAGTGGATACTGTGATTTTGAGTTACATTCAACTAATGTTGAGAAATAATCCTTTTATGGGTTCATTTCATTGTCAAAAGAAAGGTTATAAAGATCTCCCATTCTTCTAAAGAGTTATAAGGTTTTACCTTATTGATTCATTTTGAGTTAATTTTTGCAGATAATTTGAGGTAACGCCTGACTTTTTCTTTTTCATGCCAATATTTTGTTGTCCCAGCACTATTTGTTGAAGGAACTGCTCATTCTCTGTGGAATTATCTTGACACCCTTGTCAGAACTTTACCTTTTCACTTATTAGAGGTGCTTTAAGGATTTCCTTTGACTTATCTAAATCATTAGCACCTTTGCTTTTATGCTTTGGGGCATTATTAAGTAAAATAAGGTCTATTTACAATAAACACTTCGATTCCAAACAATCTATAGGCCATATCCTGATTGTTTTTACTTTGTCCTATTTATATATTTATGTTATTTATTTAAAAATGCTTTTGTTGCCTGTGCTTTGGGTGTCATGTTCAAGAAATTGTAGCATTTAATTTTTTTTGCCAGTCCTGGGGCTTGAACTCAGGGTCTGGGCACTGTTCTTGGATACTTTTTGCTCAAGGCTGGTGCTCTGCCACTTGAGCCACAGCACCACTTCCGGCTTTTTCTCTGTACGTCATACTGAGGAATCAAACCTGGGTCTTTGTCAATGCTAAGCAAGCACTAGGTGTGCTTCCAGCTCTGTAACATTTAATTTTAATCTATTTTGTGTTAATATTTGTGTATGGTGTAAAGAATCCAGTTTCATTCTTTGGCATGTGAATATCCACTTCCTTAGTACAATTTGTTGAAAAGATTTGTTGAAGAGATTTTTTTTTTCTCTCTTCATTAAAGATCATTTGACCATATGTCTGACGGCTTATTTCTAGGCTGTCTATTCAAACCCATTGGTTTATATCTTTTTTTTTTTTTTGCCATTCCTGGGCTTGAGCTCAGGGCCTGAGCACTGTCCTTGGACTTTCTCAAGGCTAGAGCTCTACCACTTGAGCCTCAGCACCACTTCGGCTTTTTTTTCTCTGTATGTGGTACCGAGGAATCGAACCCGGGTCTTCATGCATGCTAGGCAAGCACTTTAACTACTAGGCCAAACTCCCGGCCCTGGTTTATATCTTTTTATACTAGTGCCATGGCACTTTGAGTGCTTTCTCTTTTTTTTTTCTTTTTCCTTTTTGGCTGGTACTGGGGCTTGAACGCAGGGCCTGAGCACTGCCCTTGAGCTTTCTCAAGGCTAGAGTTCTAGCACTTGAGCCACAGCATACGTCTGACCTTTTCTGTGTATGTGGTACTGAGGAATCGAACCCAGGTTTTTATGCATGCTAGGCAAGCACCATACCACCAGGCCAAACTCCCGGCCCACTTCTGGCTTTTTCTGTGTGTGTGGTACTGAGGAATTGAACCCAGGGCTATTTGGGCATGGTTGGCAAGCACTCTACCACTGGGCTACGCTTCCAGCCCCCTGAGTGCTATATCTTTGTAATCGTATGTTTTGGAATTTGGACTTGAAAGGCTTCCAACTTTGCTGTTCTCAAACCTTTTTGGCCTTATCAGGATCCCTTGAGCATCCAAACAAATTTAGGATTTTTTTCCTGTACCTTTGTGAAAAAATATCATTAGGATATTGATAAAGATGTCCTAGAAAATTTATAGATCTCTGTGAGTTGAATGTACATTTAACAATGTGAAATCCTCCAATCCGTGAGCATGAGGTTTCTTTTCATGTGTTTCTCCTCTCTAGTTTCTTTCATCTGTGGTTTGCCCTTTTCAGTGTATAAGATGTGAAGTTCATTCCTAAGTATTTTATTTAATTAAATAATTTTTGTGCTGATATGGGGGCTTGAACTTAGGGCATGGGCACTGTCCCTTAACTTTTTCCCTCAAGGGTGAGGCTCTACCCCTTGAACCACATTTCTGCTTTCCAGCTTTAATGGCAGTTAATTGGAAATATGAGTGTTGCAGACTTTCCTGCCTGGGATGGAAAAAGAAAACCATATACTCATGGATGTCATGGGTCTGCTGTACTTTCCTTTTATTTTTGTGTTTTATGATTTTTGTTTTTTGTTGGGCTTGAAGTCTGGGCCTGGGTGCTGTCCCTATGCTCTTCAGCTCTATGCTATGGCTCTACCCCTAAGTCACAGCCCACTTCCCATTTTCTCTAATGATTAGTGTCTGGGCTGGCTTTGAGTCTTGATCTTCAGATTTCAGCCTCTTGAGTAGCTAGGATTACAGGCATGAGCCACCAAGCCTGGCAATTGTTTTACAATTTCTTTTTTAATCACGAAAGGGTTCTGAATTCTTTCAAATGCCTTTTCCATATAAGTTGATATAATCATGTGACTTTATCTTTCTCCCCCATTAATGTGATATATTAAATTGATTTTTATTTGTTGAACTTTTTGCCAGGCTGATCTTGAACTATGATCACCCAGTTTCCAATTTTTACATAACCATATCACAAGCTCAAGCTACCATGCCTGGCTACTCATATTTTTTTTTGCCAGTCTTGGGCTTAAGCTCAGGGCCTGAGCACTATCCTTGGATTTTTCTCAAGGCTAGAACTCTACCACTTGAGCCTCAGCACCACTTCTGGCTTTTTCTAAGTAGGTGGTACCAAGGAATCGAACCCAGGTTTTCGTGCATGCTAGGCAAGCACTTTACCACTAGGCCAAACTCCCAGCCCCCTGGCTACTCATATTTAAACTTACCTGTATGTGACTTGTCACCTTATCAGTGGTTTTTTTTTTTTTTTTGCCAGTCCTGAGCTTAAGCTCAGGGCCTGAGCACTGTCCTTGGATATTTCTCAAGGCTAGAGTTCTACCACTTGAGCCTCAGCACCACTTCCAGCTTTTTTTTTTAAGTATGTGGTACCAAGGAATCGAACCCAGGTCTTCGTGCATGCTAGGCAGGCACTCTACCACTAGGCCAAACTTCCGGCCTACAAAGACTTTTATAGTATCTAATGACTTTTAGAGTTAATGTGGTTTTCAGGTTATTAGTCATGAAACATTATATTATAATGTAGATAAATTCATTTCAAGGGCTGATAAAGTATATGTAAGGTTTGCCGAAAGGAAACTCCACACAGTTCAGGAGAAGAGGGTTTACTGCCTGAGGAAAGAGCAGACTCCTGCCACCCAAGATGGAGTCGGGGGAGCAAGAGAGCCTAGGGTGGGAAGGGGAGGGGTATAGACACAGCGGAAATGGATGTGATCTCAGAGGATGGGGAAATGCCTCAGTGGGGACCTCCCACTACCCCCAGGCATGCCAGTTGCCAGGGTTACAGGTGCTGGGTGGAGATTTCCATGGTGCAGTGGGAGAGAGCCAAGGGAAGAAGTCATTTCTTCTAGTCGGACCTAACAGTATAATTATAATTTTATTGTCTTAATAAGTTTTCTTTCATTTTTAAATTTGTCTAATGTATTTTTAATATTTCTTTTAAAAATTTTATTGTGAAGGTGATGTACAGAGGGGTTCTAGTTACATACATAAGGTAGGGAGTACATTTCTTGTGACCATTGTTACCCTTCCCTCATTTTTCTCCCACTTTCTGTGTCCCCCAATGCCCCCCTTCCAAGTTGTAAAGTTCATTTCCAGTGTATTGTCTTGAGAGTATCGCTGTTGTATTGGTTCACCATTTGTCCTTTCTTTCACCATTTTGTTGTTCCCCTTCCCTTCCTTAATTCAGACAAATGTATATACAACATACAGGGTACCAAAATCAAATGCATTGGCAACAGGGTATAACCCATAGGGAAAATAAGAAAAAAGAAGTACTTTCACATAGTACATTTAAAACAGCAACCACAAAAAAACCCTCTTGTTTCTATATCTTAGTGTTTGTTTCACTTAGCATCATCTTATATGGTCATAGATATTGAGCTATTCATATCCTCTGCTAGGACCATTCTAGACATGTACTTATTATTACAAATGTCTCTTTGATTCTGGCTTCTTAATATGATTTTTTTCCAAGAAACTTTCTTTTTTTTTTTTTTCTGCCAGTCCTGGACTTGAGCTCAGGGCCTGAGCACTGTCCTTGGACTTTCTCAAGGCTAGAGCTCTACCACTTCAGCCTCAGCACCACTTCCGGCTTTTTTCTATGTATGTGGTACCGGGGAATCGAACCCCGGGTCTTCATGCATGCTAGGCAAGCACTTTAACCACTAGGCCAAACTCCCGGTCCCTCCAAGAAATTTTCTTAATAAAGACCTAGAAATACAACAAATCAAACAAAGGTTGGACAAATGGGATTTCATTAAAACTGTAGAGCTTCTGCATGGCAAAGGACATAGCTAGCAAGATAAATAGAAAGGCCATAGATTGGGAGAAGATCTTCACTAGCTATACAGCAGAGAAGGACCATATATCTAAAATATACTTAGAGCTCAAAAAATTATATTCCTCCAAAACAAGTCCTCAAGGAAATAACTACCCCATTAAAAAGTGGGCTAAAGACTTATTTCTTCTTATCTGAAGAAGAAATAAGAATGTCCAATAGACACATGAAGAAATGCTCAACATCTCTGGCCATAAAAGAAATGCAAATCAAAACAACTTTGAGATTCCACCTCGCCCCAGTTAGAATGACTATTATCAAGAAATGTAATAACAGATGCTGATAGGGATATAGTCAAAAGGGAATGTTTTTACACCGTTGGTGGGAGTGTAAACTTGTTCAACCATTCTGGAAAGCAGTATGGAGGTTCCTCAAAAGACTAAGCATACAGCTCCCTATGACCTAGCAATCCCGCTTCTGGACATTTACCCAGATGACCACAAACAAGGCCATACTAAATAGCTATCAGCACAACCATGATCATTGCAGTATTATTTAACCATAGTTAAGATATAAAACCAACCTATCTGCCTCTCAGTAAATGAATGGATCAAGAAAATATGGTATATAAGCTGGGTGTGGTGGCTCACCCCTATAATCCTAGCTACTCTGGAGGCTGAGATCTGAGGATCATGAACAAAGCCAACCCAGGCACTAAAGTCTGTGAGACTCTTATCTCCAGTTAACTACCAGAAAACTGGAAGTGGTGCTGTGGCTCAAGGGGTAGTGTGGTAGCCTTGAACTGAAGAGCTTAGGGACAGTGCCCAGGCCCAGAATTCAAGTCCCACAGCTAACAACAACAAAAAAATAGAAAAGCTGGTATATATACACAATAGAATTCTGTGCTTCCTTCAGAAAGAATGACATCGCCCCATTATAAGGAAATGGAAAGGGTTGCTTTCATATTTTATCTTTTTTTAATTTACAGGAATTCTTATATGAATTTTACTTAAAAATAGATTTTTAGTATATGAAACAGACTTTGGTAATAGTCATATTGCAAAGCCAAATATTGTAATCTCTCCAAATTTTATTTAAACTGTTTTAATATTGGATGACACTTCAAATGGCTTATGAGCTATTTTTTAAAAATTTTTGCCAGTCCTGGGGCTTGAACTCCGGGCCTGAGCACTGTCATTGGACTTTCTCAGGGCTAGAGTTCTTACCACTTGAACTTCAACACCACTTCCGCCTTTTTTCTGTGTATGTGGTACCCGGGTCTTCGTGCATGCTAGGCAAGTATTCTACCACTAGGCTAACCTCCTGGCCCAGTATTTTTTTTTTTATTGTAATTAGTAAAAGGGTTACATGATATTTGCCAGATAGAAGGTGCATTAATTCACATACATTGATACCCTTTCACATGTCTTGGTACCCGTTTCCCTCCCCCCCCACACCCCCCACCCGTCTTACTTTTCCCCCCTGGCCCAGTATTTTTTAAAAAAAATTTTGTGTAGTACTAGGGATCAAACCCAGGTTCCTGTGCATGCTAGGAAAACACTCTTTCAAACACATTGAGCTACATTTCCTGCCAGAGTATCAACTATGTGTCATACAGGAACTGTTTCCTTTTTTTTTTTTTAACTGTTTCCTTTTTTATTGTAGTTCCTTATATGTGCTTTCCCAACATGATTTTGTAGCATGCACTTGCAAAAAAAAAAAATTAAAATACAAGCCGGGATCTGGCAGCTCTTGGCTGTAATCCTAGCTACCCAGGAAGCTGAGATCTGAGGATCATGGTTCAAAACATGACTATGCAGGAAAGTTTGTGAGACTTTTTTTTTGTGGGTCATGGGACTTGAAATAGGCCTGGGCGCTGTCCCTGAGCTCTGCAGCTTAAGGCTACTGCCCTACCCTCCAGCCAAGCCCCACTTCCCATTTTCTAGAGGTTAACTGGAGATGAGTCTCAAGTCTTTTTGTGCTAGTCTGGCTTTGAACATTGATCCTCAGATCTCAATCTCCTGAGTGGCTAGGATTATAGGCAATAGCCACTGAGCCTGGTGTGAGACTTGTTGCCAATAAACTACTCAGAAAAGGCTGGAAGTGGTGTTGTGGAACAAGTAGTAGAACACTAACCTTGAGCCAGAGAAACTAAGGGGACAGCACTCAGGCCATGAATTCAAGCTCCAGGACTGGCACAAAAAGGGAAGAAAAATTAAAATGCAAAAGTTGCAAAGTTACAAATAACATCTGGTGCTGCATTGTAGCATGATACTTGCTAATGTGGAGGTTTGACCTCATGAAGAGTAGGAGCTGCATTCTAGCATGATACTTGCTAATGTGGAGATTTGACCTCATCAACAATATTAGAGCCGGCATGCTGGCTCACACCTGTAATCCTAGCTACTCAAGGAGGTTGAGATCTGAGGATCAAGGTTCGAAGCCAGTCCTGGCACAAAAGGACCTGAGACTCTTAGCTCCAATTAACCTCTAGAAAATCAAACCCCGTGACCATGTATGTATGTGTATATATATATATATATATATATATATATATAGTCTTCCTTGAAGTAGTGGTGCCTGAAATAGTAACTGAATTATAAATAGAATTTAATGAGATAGACCATAATAGGGAGAGTATTCCAGGCAGATGGAAACATGTACTAAAGCCCTGTGTTGATTGGGATATTAGGAGAAAAGTAAGGTAAAACTAGAGAGGTAAATGTGGGCCTAACAACTTAGGGCTTTCTGTGTCAGGTTAGGAAGCTTCTAATCCTAGTAATTACAACAATTTATTTCTGGGATTTTTTGGGGGGTTGGGAGAGTACTGGATTTGGATTCAGGAGCTCATTCTTGGTAGTCAGGTGATTTATCTCTTGAGCAAGGCCCTCAGCCCTTTTTGCTTTTGCTAGTTTTTAATAGGGTCCCACTTTTTGATTGGCTGGTTCTCCCATTTACACTTGTCACATAGCTGGGATAATAGGAATGCACCGCTTGCACGTAGCTTTTTATTAGAGTTTTGTGAACCTTTTGCCAGGACTGGCTGCAAGTTGTGATCCTCTTAGCCTCCTGTGTAGCTATGATTTTCAGGTGTGATCCACTACACCCAACTAGCAACCTGTGTTTAGTTATAAAGAGGTAGTGATGATATTAGGAAGAATTATTAGGGATAAGAGTGTGATATAAAGTGTTTTGTTTATTATGCTGGGACTAGGGTTTGAACTCTTGAGTAGCTTTTTACTCAATGCTGGTGGCAGGCACACTCCATATACTTGAGCCATCCTTCTAGTTCCAGAAAGTATATTCTTTTTTATTAATTTATTAACATGTATGATTTTTACATCATATTTCAAATGATGTGTTAAACAAGTGTTCAAGAAGGGACTCTATGTATAATCACTGGCACTTAGATTTTAGAACATAATTAAAATTAGGCTGAGTGTTTATATGTCATAGATACATATTAATTTATGTAATAAAACATGTCTATAGAGTCATAAATTTTTATGTCTATGTAGTTGTGTTTATATTTCCAATACCATGTTCATAGCATTGGGTATGCAAATATTGAGTCATCGCTCTGGTACAGTTTGGATCTAATAGCCACATATTAAGGATACCACACGCCTTTTGTTCCTTTGGTCTTGACTTGTTTCACTCAACATGATTCGCTCTAGATTCATCCAATTCCCTACTAATGCCATTATTTTATCTTGTCTGTTGGCCATGTAGAATTCCATTGTATAATTATTTATACCACATTTTTTGTATCCATTCATCTGCAGCAGGGCATCTAGGTTGTTTCCATTGCTTGGCTATTGTGAATAGGTAAGAGATGAACATAGCTGAGCAGGTGTCCTTATCATATCCTGGGTTATGATGTTCAGGATAGATGCCCAGTAGTGGTATGGCGGGGTCGTAGGGAAAGTCTATTTTTAGTTCTTTAAGAAACCTCCACACTGCTTTCCAGAGTGGCTGAACTTGCTTACAGTCCTAGCAGCAGTGCAGTAGGGTTCCTTTTTCTCCACAAACCCACCAGCATCTGTCATGGGTAAGGTGGTATCTTAGGGTTGCTTTATTTGCATTTCCTTTATGACCATGGATGAAGAGCATTTTCTCATATGCTTTTCTGCCATATTAACCTCCTCTTTTGATAAGTCTCTCTTTAGTTCCCTTGCCTATTTAGTGATTGGTTTGTTGGGTTTGGGGGGATTAGTTTCTTGAGTTCCCTGTAGATGCTGGATATTAAGCATTTGTCTGATCTATTATTGGTAAATATCTTTTCCCAGTTGGTTGGCTGTCTTTCTACTTTAGAAACTATGCTTTTATCTGTGCAGAAACTTTTTATAGCTAGTCCCATTTGTCAAGTCTGTCTCCAATCTGTTGTTGTGACCCTGGGATTCTGTTCAGGAAGTTTTTGCCTGTGCCTATGAGTTCCAGTGTCTCTCCAACTCCATCATGTAGTTAGGGCTTGAATTCAGGGCCTTTCCCTCTGAGTAGCTTTTTACGCAATGCTGGTGGCAGGCACACTATCATATACTTGAGCCATCTTTCTAGTTCCAGAAAGTATATTCTTAAAAAAATAACCTTCCCAAGTGCATATCTGGACATATTTCTACGTACAGTCTTTATTTTTGCATTTTTTACTAGGGTATATTAGTTGTACAAAAGGGTTTCATTGTGATGCTTTTTGCCAGTCCTGGTTTGAACTCAGGGCCTGAGCACTGTCCTTGGGCTTTCTCAAGGCTATCACTAAACCACTTGAGCCATAGCACCACTTCAGGCTTTTTTTCTGTATATAGTACTGAGGAATTGAACCCAGGTCTTTGTACATGGCAGGCAAGCATTCTCCCACTAGGCTAAATTCCCGGCCCTCATTATGATTGTTTTTAGTCAGGGTATTTGGGTCACATAGTCCAGGCTTTCCTCAAGCTTTCTATGTAGTTGAGGATGACCTTGCAAATCATCCTGTGATCACAGGTATATACATCCAAGTTTCGTTTATTTACAACTTTAATCAACAAATGGATGATCAATATAGGCTTATTACAAAAGTATTACAAACTTTCACATATTGAAAAGATGCTTTTTGTTCATAGAAAATGATGTGAAGGGTATTTTTTGATGAAATAGTGAATATGCGATTCAACAATAAATATATAGAATGTTTGAGACTCATATAACCAAAGTTAAAAGCTGTGCTGAAATAAATTAAAGAAAATTTGAATGCAGAGAGAAAAGTGCTATATTATTTAATATTATACTGCTGTTGATGCTCTCCAAATTGATTGATAGATTTAATGGAATCCAATCAAAATTCTCAGAAGATATTTTAAGGAGACCTTGACAAAATTATTTTGATGGCGTCTTTGGAAGAGTGAACTGATGAGACAAGCCAAGAAATTTTGCAGAGAGTGTTTGCAAGGAGAAATATATTCCATCCGGCATTAAACTGTATTTTAAAGTAAACAGTGTGATTACTGGCTTATGAATAGGCAGGGGGGCTAATAAAACCAGTCATCCAGTGTGAACCCAAATATATGTGAGTATTTTACACATTCTTCAAAATTCAAATTAGTAGAAGAAAGATGAGATTATATAGCCAACACACTCTGACTGGATAAGTGATTAAATATTACAACATCAAATCTTGATTTTAATTGTAGGCGTAAATGTATAGAGGGGTTACAGTTACATTTGCCAGGTAGTAGGTTTACTAGTTCTCACACATTGATACCCCTTCTCATGTTTTTGTCTCCATTTCCCTCCCCACCCCCTCCCAATCACCCTGTTTTCCCCTCTTCCTTTTCCTATTTCAAACAAACAAATAAATGTATATACAATATACCAGGTAACAAAGTCAGATACAGTAAGAATATGAGATTAACCAAAGGGCTAGAAAAGAGAAGAGAAATAAGAACATTAAGAACAACAATCACACAAGATAAAGCTCTTATTTCCATATCCTAGAGATCCTTTCATTTAGTCTCATCCTTTTGACCTTACACACCTAGGTTTTGAGCTATTGTAATTCTCTGCTAGATGAGTCCTAGATGTGTACTAATTATTACAAAGGAGGGAAACCATTGAGCCTATGTTCCTTTGGGTCAGGCTTACTTCAGTTAATATGATTTTTCCAAGTCTTTCCATTTCCTTACAAATGGGCCATGTCATTCTTTCTGATGGCAGCATAGAATTCCATTGTGTATAAGTATCACATCTTCTCCATCCAGTCATCTACTGAGAGGCATCTGGGTTGGTTCCATATCTTTGCTATGGTAAATAGTGCTGCAATGAACATTGTTGTGCTAGTGGATTTAGTATGTTCTTGTTTCTGGATGTTTGGGTAGATGCCAGGGAGTGGAATTCCTGGATCATAGGGGAGTTCTATGTTTAGTCTTTTGAGGAATCACCATACTGCTTTCTATAGTGGTTGAACGAGTTTACACTGCCACCAACAGTGTAGTAGTAATCCCTCCTGGCCACATCCCTGCCAACATCTGTTGTTATTAGATTCTTGATAATGACCATTCTAACTGGAGTGAAGTACCACATCAAATATTAAGCCAATAAAATATGGATAAATGAAAAAGCAATTTAGTTACTCCCAGAATAATAGTGGATTTTTTTTGCTAGTCCTGGACTTGGGCTCAGGGCCTGAGAACTGTTCTTGCGTTTTCTCAAGGCTAGAGCTCTACCACTTGAGCTACCGCACCACTTCTGGCTTTTCCTATGTATGTGGTACCAAGGAATTGAACCTGGGGTCCTCCTGCATGCTAGGCAAGCACTCTACCACTAGGCTAAACTCCCAGCCCACCAGTGGATATTTTAAGCATAAGAGAAAAGGAAGGCTGGGTGCCCTTGGCACATTCCTATAATCCTAGCTACTCAGGTTGCTGAGATCTGAGGATTGAGGTTCAAAGTCAGCCCAAGCAGAAAAGTCCCAGTGAAACTCTTTGTTTTCAATTTATCACTCAAAAATTGAAAGTGGATCTAAGTGGTAAGCTCCGGGACAGTGTCCAGGCCCTGAGTTCAAGCCCCATTGCCAACAAAATAGAAAAAAAAAAGAACAAAGGACTCTGGAGGCTAATGGTTTATGCCTGTAATTCTAGTTACTCAGAAGGCTGAGGTTTGAAAATTACAACTCAAAACCAGTCCTGTTATGAAAAGTCCATGAAACTCTTATCTCCAACTAACCAGAAACTAGAAGTATAGGTATGGTTCCAAGTGGTAGACGAATAACTTGGAAAAAAAAACTAAGGGCATTTTTAGGCTCTGAGTTCAAGTTCCAATACTGCTGCCCAAAAACATGCACATGTACATAAAGAATGTAAAAGCATACAAATATTGTGAATAACTTTCATGAGGTTAGAATACATATATCTTTGTTGAAGATATCATAAAAACATAACATTCATAACATATAGGGCCAGTGAAGAATTGGTATCTCTAATGTTTGAAGATGTACAGCAGAAATTTTAGACACCAAAAATTCAACAGAAAGATAAACTGGTGACAAGCTATTCAGAGAAAATAATATGAATTTGCTATTCAATAAATACATTGAAAGAGATACAGTATTGTTTTTTAAATCAAAGAAATGAATGAGAGGGCCAGGAGTTTGGCCTAGTGGTAACATGCTTTCCTAGCACTCATGAAGACCCAGGTTCGATTCCTCGTACCACATACATAGAAAAAGCCAGAAGTGATGCTATGGCTCAAGTGGTAGAACCCTAACCTTGAGAAATCCCAAGAACAGTGCTTAGGCCCTGAGTTCAAGCCCCAGAACTTGCAAAAAAAAAAAAAAGAGAAATGAATGAGAAACAACAGTGAAATTATTTTCAGTCAGTTATATTTACAATTGCAAAAACATTGTACATTATTGCAGGAGTGGATGACAGGGGTACTGCTGCTAGGAAGAGATGTTGGCACAGCGCTTCTTTTCTTTTTAAATTTAATTTTATTGTGAAGATGATTGCAGAGGGTTATAGTTACATACATAAGGTAGTGAGTCCATTTTTTGCCTAACATTGTTACTCCTCTCATTTTCCTCCCATTTTACCTCCCCCAATCCCCTCCCCCAGTTTTAAAGTTCATTTCTAGCATATTTTCTTTTGAGTATCGGTGTTGCATTGGTTCATCCTTTGTCCTTTGTCTCATCAGTTTGCTGTTCCCCTTCCCTAATTCAGATAAACATATATACAATACACAGGCAACAAAAATCAAATATAGTGACAACAGGAGATAAAATACTGAGGGGAAAAAGAAATAACATCACATAGTACAATAGCCAGATATAAAAATGTCTTGTTTTCATATCTTGGAGTTTATTTCACTTACCACCATTTTATATGGTCATATGCTCATAGTTATTGAGCTATTGTGATCCTCTGCTTGTACTATCCTAGACATATACTTATTACAAATGAGGGAAACCATGGAGTCTATGTTTCATTGGCTTTGGCTTACTTTACTTACTATGATTTTTTTTCCCAAGTCTTTCCTTATGAGTATGGGATGATGTCATTCTTTCTGATGGCAGCATAGAACTCCATTCTGGCACAGCATTTCTGAAAGGCTGTTTGTCAGAAAGGATAAAAACCTTTAAAGTGTTTGTTCTTTGACTCAGCAATTGGACATTTACAAAACTATCCCATGGATATGATCAGGAAAATGCATTAAATTTATAAATGAATACAAGGCTATCATTAATTACTTTGTCTAGTTCTCTGGATAAAACAGAAAATCTAGCATGGTGGGTATATCTATAGCTTTCCAAGGATATTCTTTGCTAAACTGTTTTTAATATAAACATTTATAAACAAGTTTTACATCTAACACTATGGGAATGGTCAAAGAAATTCTATTTCTGCAAACAAAATGTTTAATCATGGGAAAAATTTGAACCCTGTAATATTCTGTATAAAAATGATGCTACAAAATTCAGTAGGCCAAATGATTGTAGTTTTTTTGCTAGTCCTGGGGCTTGAACTCAGGGTCTGAATGTGGCTAATTCTGAACCTCTTTTGCTCCAGGCTAGCACTCTACTGCTTGAGCCACGTTGCCACTTCTGGATTTTTTTTGAGTAGTTTACTAGAGATGAATCTCACAGGGACTTTTCTGCTTGGGCTGGCTTTGAACTGATCCTCAGATCTCAATCTCCTGAGTAGCTACGATTATAGGCATGAACCATTGGCCTCCGTCTGATTGAAATATTTTTTTGCTATGTATGTCGTATGGAGGAAATGAACCTGGGGTCCTCCTGCATGCTAGGCAGGCACTCTACCACTAGGCCAAACTGCTGGCCATGTAATTTTTTTGTGTGTATTAAAACATATAAGGCTGGGCGCTATAAGACATTTGTCTTCTCTGGATGGTTTATCTGTCCCTGAAATTATTCTAAATAAGTAAGGGGAAAGACATTTTAGCCCATATTTTTTATAAAACATACCATTTGTTTTTTTTTTTGCTTTTCTTACAAGTTTTTCCTCTAAGTAGTTTTGTTCAAATTTAGTCCATGATTCTGTGAGCTCGTGTGTGTGTGTGTGTGTGTGTGTGTGTGTGTGTGTGTGTGTGTGTGTGTGTAGCTTAAGCTAGCTTCAAACTAGGAATGTTTTGCCTGTGCCTCCTGAGTGCTGAAATGACATGTGTGGTACAACATGCCTATTACAAAACTTAATTTCTCTTTGACATGGTGTTAACTGGGGTTTGAGCGTAGGATTCTTGATTGATAGGCACATCCTCTACTAGTTTGGCCATTCCTTACCCCTTTGCTTTTTATTTTTCAGATATGGTACCAACGTTTTTATTTTATTTAAATTTTTTTTTACCTGAGGCTGGCCTCAGGGTACAATTCGCTACCTACTCAGACCCTAGTATCTATGCCTCCTATGTAGCTATGAGTGTCCTCCTGCTTAGTTTATTTGTTGATGAGGAATCCCATTTTTTGTTTAGGCTGGCACCCTAGACCAAAATTGCAATCCTCCTATTTCGACCTCTCAGGGCACTAGGATTGCAAGCTTGGATTACTATGTCTGGACCAAAATTTAATTTTTTAATTGACACAAAAATTGCGCATATTTATGAGACCCACTGTGGTAATTCAATATATGAATATAACATGTAATGATCAGATCACGACAATTGGCATTTCCCTCTCTTTAAAACGTGAAAAAAATAGTTGAACATGGTAACTCATTCCCCAAATCCTAGCTACTTGGGAGGCTGAAATTGGGTGGATTGCAGTTCAAGGGTAATCCTGGCAAAACATTCATGTGACCCCCCCTTCTTGGTCAAGAGTTGGGTATGCAGTAGTTGGGTATGGTGGCATGAGCCTCATATGACTAACTGTGTAGGAGGCTAAGATCACAGTTCCAGATAAGCTTAGGCAAAAATGTCCACAAGAACCCCCATTTCATCTAGGGCAGGAAGAATAAAATTAGGATTATGTTTCTTGGCATAGGCTAGGCAAAAATCAAGACCTTATCTCAAAATGCTTAGAGCACAAATGAGCTGAAGGTAGGACAATGTTTTTTGTTTTTTGGTTTTTTGCCTGTGCTGAGTACTCTCCTTGGGCTTTCTCAAGGCTAGAGCTCTACCACTTGAGCCACAGCACTATTTCTGGCTTTTTTCTATGTATGTGGTGCTGAGGAATCGAACCGGGTCCTTGTGAATGCTAGGCAAGCACTCTACCACTAGGCCACACACCTGGCTCTGGTTATTATTTTTTGTTCTATTTCTACAATGAGCCTCATTACAGTGGTGCTGTGTATGTTAAAGTAACTATGTAGTTTGAACCCAGCTATTGTTTTTCTTTTTTCTTTAGTCAGTTAAGTTTCTCAAAGAAGCAGCTGCCAGAACCTGACCTACATTCTACCTGTATATCTTTGTTTAGAATGTAAGATATTAACTTGACAACAAGATATAGGTGAAGTAAACTTCTCTGTCCTGTGCTCCACATTACATCCACATGTAAAGGTCTGCTTTTTGTGTTTAAAAAAAATATTTTTTTTGTGGTTCATGATGCTTGAACTCTGGGCCTGGGAGCTGTCCCTGAGCCTGGGTGCTTTTCTGCTCAAGGCTATTGCCCTACTCCTGGAGCCACAGCCCCACTTCCCGTTTTCTAGCAATTAATTGGAGATACGAGTCTCTCTGAGTCTCTCTTAAGTCTTTTGTGCTCAGGCTGGCTTTGAACCCCGATCCTCAGATCTCAGCCTCCTGAGTAGCTAGGATTACAGGTGTGAGCCACCTCACCCAGCTCTGTGTCTTGTTTTTTGTTTTTTATAACTCTTGACAGCTCATGAGAAAAGTTATGTGGAATATAGTAATTTGGTGGTAGAGAAGAAGAGTTAAAGAAGTATTTTGGCTTTGGTTTTTATTATGTTGCGATTTTATTTTTGACTCTGGAAGCCTTTTCTTATCCTTACATATTTCACCTTTATATTAAAGATAACTGAACAAGGCCAGGTTGTGATTTTGTGGAAGCAAACCCTTTGTTTTTCTATTCTAACTACCAATCCGATATCATAGCCCTAGTTATCTGTAAAAAAGTGAGAGCAGACATTCCAGATGAAATCATTTTATATAACCATTTTCTCTGTGAGAAATGACCAAACTTAGGTGGTCGATAGAAGTATATGATATGTCAGCAATTCTCATTGTGTACCTAGACTAATTAATATTCAATAATTAATATTCACAATTAATATTCACTTAAACCTAAATAAAATAACAATTCAGAGTCAGAAATAGAAGAAACAATAGGCTTAATTGACCAATGCATTATATAAACAGTCACTCAGAATGAGGAGAATTCCCGTAGGCTCACAGAAGAGGGTAGTGTGGAAAGATTTAGGAAGAAGGGAGAATTTTGAATGATTCCTTTGAGAGCTAGATTCAGAGGAAGAGAAAAAAAACTGTAGGAAAGAGAACTGCTGTCAGAAATGGTGCAAAGCATGTTTGAAGGACACAATCATCCATCAGTATCTGTAGGGGTTCTAGGATCCTAAAGGGCCCAAGGAAAAATGACAAAATAAGCTAATAACAAAGTCCCTTATATAAAATGGTATAGAGTATGATCATATAAAATGATACTAATCGAAATGAACTCCAAGGTATGAAGACAGAGATTTTAGTAGTATTTCTGTGTTTAGTGTACTGTTTGCAGTTATTTCTTTTTTCCCTCTTTGGTTTTACCCCTGTTGTCAGTGTTTTTGGTTTTGATACCTCCCTTTGTCTTATAACTAAATTTATGATGTGAGGATGGGAAGAGGAATCACAGAAATGGTTAGACAGAGGACAAAGAGTGAACCAATGCAACAGTAATACCCATAAGACACTGTGTTAGAAATGAAGTTTTACAACTTGTGGGGGAGGGGAGTTGGAGGGAGGGAAAGAGGGAGAAAATGATGAAGGGGTAACAATGTTTGACAAGATTTATATTTATTTCCTTATGTAACTAATCCCTCCATACAATAAAAAATAAATAAGTAAATAAAGAAAAAAACAAAAAATAAAATGGTACAGAGCTTGCGTATAACTAACACACATCTTCCTATATACTTTTAAACTGACTATAATACTGAACATAGTGTAAATGTCTTGTAAGCAGTTATACTGTATTTGTAACCCTCTATATGTTTTGTATAGATGCGATCTGTTTTTAATATTTTTATCTGTGGGTTGACTGAATCTGTGCATGAGGAACCTGTGGATAGGAGGACCTACTTTGAAGTCTTGAGTGGATTTGTAGGAAGGGAACAAAATATTATAGGCAGAAGAAATGATGTCAGAAGCAATGCAAAAACATGTTTGAAGGACATAGTTATCCATCAGTATCTGCAGGGGACTGATTCTAGGACCATAGGAGGTCCGAGGGGAAAATAACAAAATCAGCTGAATAAAGTGTTGACTTCATGAAATGGAGCTGGGAGAGATATGATTGAAAATGTCAGCTGGTGTCAGATCAGCAAAGATAATATCCCAAGGGTACTGCAGTTAGTACAGAGCCATCTGAGGATTTTCAACAAAGGACTGAGAGTTTTAAAGGTTATTTGAGGAAGGTTAACTTCAGTGGTATATAGTAGTGGCCCACAGATGTGAGCCCAGGCTTAGGTGCTAGGTCTGCTGTATCAGAATTAACTTGGGACCTTTAAAAACAGTTACAGATCTGTGTCATGTCCCTGAAGTCTTATGTATCAAGTATAGGAATGTCAAGAGTGTTTATTTTTGAAAAATATAAAAGGCATTTCTGAATTCCCTTTAGTATTAGTATCTGTTTAGAAGAATTCATATAAAGATCCTTTATGAATAAAAAAAAATTCTTGCTGGATGTGGTGGCTCACACCTGCAATCCTAGCTACTCAGGAGGCTGAGATCTGAGGCTCAAGGTTCAAAGCCAGCCTGGCACAAAAGAACCTGAGACTCTTATCTCCAATTAGCCTCTACAAAATGGGAAATGGGGCTTGGCTCTAGGGTAGGGTTGTAGCCTTGAGCTGAAGAAGTCAGGGACAGTGCCCAGGCTGAGTTCAAGTCCCACAACCCACCAAAAAAAATTCTGAAGCAGCCAAAAGTAAAACAAAACCAATTCAATACACATTTGACCAGTATCAGGGCACAGCAAGGTTTATTGTATATATATGCACATATGTATTTATATATATATATGCAAAAATGTACCCGATAGCTGAAGAATGTATACTTTTTTTCTTCGTTGAACTTCTTGAATATTACAGTAGTTTATTTTTGTGTGCTGTTTCAAGTCTTGAACTCACGGCCTGGGTGATATCCCTCTAACCTTAAGCCACAGGTCTACTTCATGCTTTTTTGGTGCTTAATTGGAGATAAGAATTTCATGGATTTTCCTACCTAAGCTACCTTTGAACCATGATCCTCAGATCTCAGCCTCCTGAGTCGATAGGATTACAGTGCCACTCTGCTAGTCCTCACTTCTGTACATTTTTCTTTCTGTGGTTTCAATTAGCTACAGAGCCAAATACTTGCCCAAAATATTAAATAGCTCTAAGAATAAACAACTCCTTTAAATTTTAAATTATGTGCCGTTTTGAGTATTGTGATGAAATGTTGTGTCATCACCCCATCACATGAATCATCCTTTTGTTTAGTATAGCCATACTATATATGCTACCAACCCATTAGTCACTCAGTAGCTGTCTGGGTTATTCAAGTTACTGTTAAAAGTGACACAGTACTTATGTGCAAGCAACCTTTATTTTACTTAATAATGGTCCTAAAGTGATGCTGACAATTTGAATATGCCAAAGAGAAACCTTAAAGTACTCCAAGTAAAAAGTTGACATTTATAACTTAATAAAGAAATACAAAAAAAATCCCATGCTCAAAACTGCTAAAATCTATGGTAAGAATGAAGCATAGTATATTTAGGGTTTGGTACTATTCACCAGGGGTATAGGAACATATTCCCAACTGATAGATGGAGTGATACATATAAGAGGGTTTCAATGTCTCTGTATGCTTATTAACTTTTATTAATTTTTTTATTTTTTCATACATTTTTTATTGTAATTAATAGAAGGGTTACATTATATTCACCAGATAGAAGGTACATTACTTCACAAATAATGATACCCTTTCTCATGTTAACTTTTATTAATTTTTGTCTTATGCCCTCACTCCCTCCCTCCCTCCCTCCCTCCCTCCCTCCCTCCCTCCCTCCCTCCCTCCCTCCCTCCCTCTCTCTCTCCCTCTCTCCTTCTCCTTCCTTCCTTCCTTCCTTCCTTCCTTCCTTCCTTCCTTCCTTCCTTCCTTCCTTCCTTCCTTCCTGTCCTGGGCTTGAGCTCAGGGTCTGTGCACTGTCCTTGGGTTTTTCTCTCAAAGACTAGAACCCTACCACTTGAGCCACAGCACCACTTCTTGCCTTTTCTATGTATGTGGTACCGAGACTTGAACCCAGGTTTTCCTGCATGCTAGGCAAGCACTCTACCACTAGGCCCCCTGGCCCACCATTAGATATTTTCTAAGTTTTAAATTGGATTGCCTTGGGGGGGGGGGTGGGGGGAGGTCTGTGCTTACTAGGCAGATGTTTTACCACCTGAGCCACACCTACAGCCTATTTGCACATTTATTATTTATTTATTTTTTTATCATCTTGGGGCTTGAACTCTAGGCCTGGGTGCTATCCCTGAGCCATTGTGTGCTCAAGGCTAGCACTGTATCACATGAGCCACATCACCACTTCTGCTTTTTCTGAGTAGTTTATTGAAGATAAGAATCTCACAGATTGGGGCTGGGAGTTTGGCCTAGTGGTAGAATGCTCGCCTAGCATGCATGAATTATGGGCTTGGGCCACTGTACCTGGACTTGGATTGTCTTTTTAAAAAATCGTTCTAATTATACTTTGATAATTTGCATGTAAGTTACTTTACCAGCAGTAACAATTATACATACTTTTCTCTTTTGACTTGTCTTTCACATTCTTGATGATATCCTGTGAAGCTCAAAAAATTTTACATTTTGGTTAAGTTCATCTTATCTGTTTTGTTACTGCTTTTAGAATCTTTTATAAAAACCTCTTGCCTAACCTAAGGTCATAAGAAAATTACCCTGTTCATATTTTCTCCTCTTGAGATTTATGGTTCATATACTTTCAATTTGGTATGTAACCTATTTTGACAGTGTTGCATGTGGGTATCCAGTCATACTGGGAAAAAACTATAAGTGTTATCTTGAAAGGACTATTGTTTATCACACTTTTATGTTCTTAGTATTCTTGCCAAAAGCCAGTTGATCACAAATGTTTAAATATATATTTATATAATTTCTGTTCTGTACCCTTATTCTATATTTCTCTCTTTGTGCTTGTACCACATTGTTTTAATTGCTTTAGTTTTGTAGTGAGTTTTGATACGTGTACTTTAAATTTCTTCTTCAGGAATATATATATATATATATATTATTCATCTGCTGAATCTCCTTAGCCTGTGTTCATTTATGTCACTTTTTTCAGTCCCTTTTGTCTCATTTTTGTTGGGTTGTTAACATTTTCTTCCTTTTCATCTATTACTTTTCTGTTTTCTTATGTTAGGCCAAACTTCTACCACTGAGCTGTATCCTCAGTCCTCATTTTTTATGATGTTATTCATGGTTGTCTTTTTTTTTCTAGTGTGGGCTTCATTTCAAATATTTTTTGTTTTCTATTTTTGCTTGAGTTTTTTTTATCTTACTTTGAGTTTATCTAATTTGGATTTCTGTTAGATTTTCATACCTTATATTATTTTCATAATGTTCTTTCAGCTTATTTGGAAATGGTATATAAATTTGTTCTGTTTGTAGACAGGGCTTTCTGTTGCTCTTTCCTTTTCCTTTTCTTTTTTCTTTTTGCCAGTCGTGGGCTTGAGTTCAGGACCTGAGCACTGTCCTTGGACTTTCTCAAGGCTAGAGCTCTGTCACTTGAGCCTCAGCACCACTTCCGGCTTTTTTCTATGTATGTGGTACTGAGGAATTGAATCCAGGTCTTTGTGCGTGCTAAGCAAGCATTCTACCACTAGGCCAAACTCCTGGCCCCTGCTCTTTCCTTTTCTATAAGGCTGTTTTTTTGTCTTTTTGTTTTTTCTGTCTTTTTAAAAAAATGTTTTGTGGGTCATGGGGCTTGAACTCTGGGCCTGGGTGCTGTTCCTGAGCTCTTCAGCTCAAGGCTACCACCCTACCCTAGGCCACAGCCCCACTTCCCCTTTTCCAATGATTAATTGGAAATAAGAGTCTCAGGGTCTTTAGTGTCCAGTCTGGCTAGAGCTTTGAACTGCGATCCTCAGATCTTAGCCTCCTGAGTAATCCTAGGATTACAGGCATGAGCCTCCATGCCCTTATGCTTCCACCCAGCTTAAGGCTCTTTTTTTTTTGTATTAGTATGAGATTTTACAGTGCTATTTTCAGTTGCTTATTTTAATGTGAAATGTCTTTGAACTTTTAGACAGTCTGGTTCAGATAGCTTTTCTGACTTCACAGAGCTCCCATTTATATTTTGTCAGTGATACCTCTTTTCCACCTCTGTTTTGTTTAGAACTTCATCTTCCTTATTTCTGTTATTCCTGTTCCTGCCTGATTTTTATTCC
Source organism: Megascapheus bottae (assembly GCF_031878675.1). NCBI lineage: Eukaryota > Metazoa > Chordata > Mammalia > Rodentia > Geomyidae > Megascapheus > Megascapheus bottae. Next base: position 47,921,066 of record NC_143547.1, read on the forward strand.
ACTTTAGTGGGTTTTTCATCATAGTTGTATGAAGGGAATTTTCACTAGTCTTTTTCTGTATGTGTATTGCTGTCTTCAGGCATATTAAGCACATGCTACATTCTCAGTCCTTCACTGTCAGTTTTGAGAATTTCTTAGGTTCCACCTCCTTTGGACTTGATTATATCAGACCTTTTGGATTTATTCATCCACTGTTGCATGGACAAAAACCCTTTGGACCTCACTTAATATTTCTTTTTTTTTGTGGGTCATGGGGCTTGAACTTGGCCTGGGTTGCTGTCCCTGAGCTCTTCAGCTCAAGGCCACCATCCTATCCCTGGGCATGGGCGTTGTCCCTCAACTCTTCAGCTCAAGGCTACTGCTCTACCCTTGGGCCAAGCCTCTCTTCCCATTTTCTAGTGGTTAATTGGAAATAAGAGTCTCAGGTTCTTTTCTGCCTGGGCTGGCATTGATCCTCAGATCTCATCCTCCTGAGTAGCTAAGATTACAGGCGTGAGCCACCGTGCCCAGCTCACTTACTATTTGTTATTTGACTAGTGTTTCCCACTTCCTTTTTTGTGAGGTAAGAGTCAACTCTGTAGTCTATTGATTACAGGCCTTGCCACTACCTCCGGATCTTTCCCCTGAGTTCTTAATCATTCTTTATATATTCAATTGGTCTCAAGTTTGAGTATGTCTTGTGCTTATAACCACAAAACTGCTGTACCATGCAGATTATATGGTCTCTTCATATACTTGTATTTTGAGATTTAAGAGAATTTCTTATATCCCAAATCTATTATAAATATTCATTCTATTCTTGATTTTTTTCTACTTTCTGTTTCTAATGAGAATTTGGGAAGATGGGAAAAAACATACTTGCATTTTACTATTATCTCCCCATCATATATTTTTTTTAGTGGGTCATGGGGCTTGAACTCTGGGCCTGGGTGCTGTCCCTTAGCTCTTCAGCTCAAGTGTATGGCCCCTACACCTTTAGCCACAGCTCCACTTCTGTTTTCTAGAGGTTAATTGGAAAAAAGCCCTGGCCGGCTTTGAACTTAAATCCTCTGATCTCACCTCCTGAGTAGCTAGGATTACTGGTGTGAGCTACAGCGCTCATTTTTTTTTATTAGAGAATTTATTAACGTTGATTTTTACATCATATTTTATTTTATTTTTTTTGCCAGTCCTGGGCTTGAGCTCAGGGCCTGAGCACTGTTCTTGGACTTTCTCAAGGCTAGAGCTCTACCACTTGAGCCTCAGCACCACTTCTGGCTTTTATCTATGTATGTGGTACCGAGGAATCGAACCCGGGTCTTCATGCATGCTAGGCAAGCACTTTAACCACTAGGCCAAACTCCCGGCCCTACATCATATTTTAAATAACAAGTTTAACAAACAAGTGTTCAAGGAGGGAATCTCTATTTACAATCACTGGGACTTAGTATTTAGAACTTAATCAAAATTAGGCTAAGGGTTTGTATGTCATAGAAACATATTAATTTATGAAATAAAACATTATATCTATAGAGTCATAGGTTTTTATGTCTATATAGTTATGTTTATATTTCCGTTACCATGTCCATAGCTTTGGGTATGCAGTTATTGAGTCCTCGCTCTTGTACTCTTTGGATTTAATAGCCACATATTAAGGATACCATGTGCCTTTTGTTCCTTAGGTCTTGACTTGTCTCACTCAACATGATTTGCTCTAGATTCATCCACTTCCCTGCGAATGCCATTATTTTATCTTGTCTGTTGGCTATGTAGAATTCCACTGTGTATATATACCAAGTGCTCAATTTTTTTTTGCTAGTTCTGGGGCTTGAACTCAGGGCCTGGGCATTGATCCTGGTATTTCTCAAGCCTAGCATTGTACCACTTGAGCTGCAGCACCAGTTCTGGCCTTTTCTGTGTATGTGGTACCAAGGAATTGAACCCAGGGCTTCAGTCATGCTGGGCAAGCACTCTACTACTAGGCCACAATCCCGGCCCTTTTTTTAAAAACTCTATTGAAGTGTGATATACGTTCAGAAAAGTGTAGTTTCATAGCTTGATATCTTAAAACAGAACATATCCATGTATATTGTGATGCAAACACCATCATAATTAAAAGGCAATTTAATTGCATTAAAAATATGGGTTCAGTTTGGCATCATGGTACATTCCTTTGATCCTAGGACTTGGGAGGTTGAGGCAGGGGGAATCAACGGCACCCTGGGCTACATTAGGGAGACCTGTCTCAAAAAAAATTAGACAAGTTGGGTGCTAGTGGCTCAAACCTGGAATCCTAGCTACCTCAGAAGGCTGAGATAGGAGGATTGGTGTTTAAAGCCAGCCTGAGCACGAAAGTCTGTGTGACTCTTTTTTTTTTTTTTGCCAGTCCTGGGGTTTAGCTCAGGGCCTCAGCATTGTCCTTGGACTTTCTCAAGGCTAGAGCTCTACCACTTGAGCCTCAGCACCACTTCCGGCTTTTTTCTATGTATGTGGTACCGAGGAATCGAACCTGGGTCTTCATGCATGCTAGGCAAGCACTTTAACCACTAGGCCAAACTCCCGGCCCCTGTGTGACTCTTATCTCCAATTAACCACCAGAAAACCAGAAGTCACACCATGGTTCAAAGTAATAGAGTGCTAAGTGTTGAGCTGAAGGGCTCAGGGACAGTGCCCATGCCTAGAGTTCAAGCCCCATGACCAACCCCCCTTCCCCCCCAAACCACCCAAACTAGACAAAAACATAACATAGGTTCTTTTCCATCAATTCTTTAAGCTAGTTAATATATACAATCACAATTCTTTGAGTAAGCCATACTAAAATGTGGACTGGAATCCCCACAGGGCGGTTAGGAGGAATGTGCTGTGAGTAAGCACAAAATGTCATAATACTCTTTCCTGAAATTTAGCACCTTCTTTTCTCATTAATACACTTCTGGTTGTTTTTAGTTTTACATTAGATTCCAGAGTTCAGAAAAAGTCGATTTATATCTGACAGCTTTTTACCAGCTTAATCATTGCTTTACTGAAGGGATAAATTTTTGGAGTACTATACTCTGTCATTTTTGGTAACATCACATCTGTTTTTTAACATCACAATTACTTTGACACGTGTACCAAAAACTGAACAGACAAAATCATGTATGCCTTGTTAACAACAGAACAATCAACCTAGGTGTCTCAAGGTTATTCCTCTGAAAGACTACAATCACATCGCTCCAAGTGTTAGTAATGAGTGTCTCCATTCCACAACTTACTGGGTGGGTGACTGAGCAAATAAGCCTCTTAAGCTTCCGTTTCTAATCTGTTTAATAGAAATGATACTCATCATTATAAAAGAAATAATGATAGCACCTTGTAGGGTTTTTGTGAGAGTAAAATGAGATTCAGTACTGTTTGTCATTAGTACTGACAAGTTTTACATGCCCAGTGAATTTAGTTCTTATTGAAAATGACTATAGAATAGCTGTTAGAAAGCCAAGATCAAAATGAAAATGTGAAAAGTGCTAAAGTGCTAACTACTCTTCCATCACTGAATTTGTTATACTGTTTTGAACTAATTTCCTGGATGAACTAAAATCAAGGGTTTTTTTTGTGTGTGTGTGGGTTGTGGGTCTTGAACTCAAGGCCTGGGTGATGTCTGTGAGCTTCTTTGTGCTCAAGGCTAGTGTTCTACCACTTGAGCCACAGCACCATTTCCAGTTTTGGAGATAAGATTCTCAAGAGGACTTTTCTGCCCAGGCAAATTCGAACCATAATCTTCAAGTCTCAGTCTCCTGAGTAGCTAGGATTATAGGTTTGAGCATCTGGCACCCCCCTAAAATCAGGTGTTTTAAATGTTAGAGGTTGGTAACTGACAGCCAAGATTCTATCTCATAACACCATTTGCTTTCCTATGATATTTCTGAATCTGTCCCATTAGGGTTATATACTCCTAAAAAGAATCCTGTATTTAGAAGTTTTTGTTGTATGTAGTGTTTAACATAAAACCCTATTTGTATTTGCAAAGTGACTGCTGTTAGAGATTGGTGGGCCTATTTGGAGAAAGGTTTGTTTACTCCTTAACATTCTAGAGGGACTTGATGGCTCTAGATGCCTCTTTTCAAGGCAGCTTAAAAAATACAGCTCTTCATACGCTTTGAGGAGAGTTGTCAGTTTCTTCCTGGCATTATGTAAAAGCAAGTGTTCTATCTTTTGTATAAGTTTTGGCTATCTTTTGGAATTTTTGAAGTGTAGTTGAAAAGAGGAATGGCTATTTTTAGAAGAAAAATGGCAGATTTTTCAGGGCCCAAAATCTATAGGAAAATGAGATGGAACAAAATAAAGACGTGTGTGTGTGTGTGTGTGTGTGTGTGTGTGTGTGTGTGTGTGTGTGTGTGTGCGTGTGTGTGTGTGTGTGTGTGTGTATGTGTGTGCGTGTGTGTGTGTGTGTGCGCGCGCGTGTGTGTGTTGAGGGTCAGTTTAAAGTATCTTTTGCAAAGCTCCCCTTTTTTCCATTTGGGGGGCTAAGTCAGTTGGTTTGGACAATGTTAGTGTTATTAGAAATACACAGTTGTGTTTCTCTGTCCAGTAGGACCACGAGGAGATAATGGAATACAGGTTACCCACCTTCTCAGGTTGAGTGCCATTAGCAGTACTAAACTAACAATTAAAAATAGGCAGAAGAAAAAGAGAAATCAATGAACACATAAAAAATGAGAAACAAAGAGTAGTAAGGAGATAAAGAGAAGACATTGCTTTTAGAAATTGTACCAAATGCCTGTGCTCACCTAGTAGAAATTAGCTTTCGGCATGCTCGGAAGAGAAATTAGCTTTTAGCATGCTTGAAAGCAACTAGATATGGGTAAGCCAAAAGGAGTTTGAAATTTATGGAAGCAAGTATCTTCTTTACTATACCTTTTCCTACTAGTGCTAAGTGGGAACTCATTTTAGGTATCATTTGTAAGCCATGAGCGTAGACTTGAATTTATATCAATGTTCTTTCATGCTATACTTCTGTTAAAACCAAATTATGTTATGAATACCTACCAAAAGACCAGCCTTTGCTGTAATGTTTATAAAGAAAACTAGCCGGATGCTGGTGGCTCACGTCTATGATCCTAGCTACTCAGGAGGCTGAGATCTGAGGATCATGGTTCAAAGCCAGCCCGGGCACTAAAGTCCGTGAAATTCTTATCTTGAACTAACAGCCAGAAAAACACAAGTGGCGATGTGGTTCAAGGGGTAGGGTGGTAGCTTTCAGCTGAAGAACACAGAGACAGCTCCGAGGTACAGAGTTCAAGTCCCATGACCAACAACAACAGAAAAAGAAAACTAACATTTTTGAGATGACCTGCTTAATAAATCTTGCTGAATGACCCAAATAAAAGAAAATGCTGATCCAAATGGCCCTCAGTGGACAAATGAATCAGGAAAATATGTTGTATATACACAATGAAGTTCTACTCACCCACCAGAAAGAATGATAATTGTACCATTTGAAGGAAATGGAGAGACTTGAAAAAATTATATTAAGTAAGCCGGACCCAAAGAAACACAGGCTGCATGGTTTTTTTCATTTGTGGTAACTAGAATGTGTCTATAAGTCTACAAGTAAACACACTGGTTGGTAAAAGACAGAAAATACACTGGGACATGATAAATTATGCAGGGCTGTATATATTCACACAGTGAGACCAAAGGAGGCTATCCTTATTAGAGGATCACAAAGGCTCAATAGCTATGTGCATATGTTTGTATAAAATAATTCTTATCAGAATGAAGTCTAACAAATGGAAACAAAAAGGTATTTTTTCCCCTTTGTTTCTGTTTTTGTTTTCTATACCTTTTGTCTTATTAGTAGGTTTATCTGCTTTAGGGAAGGTAAGGAGGGCACAGAAAGGGACACAGGTTGAACAAATGCAGCACTGATGCTCACTGGACATGGTACAACTTGGGGAGGAAGGAAGGAGGGAAAATCTTGGGAAAAACCAAGGGAAAGGGTGAAACTTAAAAAAAAAAACGTACTTTTTACTTGACTTATGTAACTGTAACCCCTCTGTACATCACCTTTTTTTTTTTTCCTTTGTCAGTCATGGGGCTTGAACTCTGGGCCTGGGTGCTGTCTCTGAGTTCTTAAGCTCAAGGCTAGCACTCTACCACTTGAGCTACATCCTCACTTCCTGTTTTCTGGCGATTAGTTCAAGATAAGAGTCTCACACACTTCAGTGCCCAGGCTGACTTTGAACTATGATCCTCAGTTCGCAGCCTCCTGAGTAGCTAGGATTACAGGTATGAGCCACCAGCACATGGCTGTACATCACTTTTACAATAACAATTATATGTATGCATATATATATATTATATAAAGAAAAAATTCTGTCTCCTGCAAGTTTAGGGTAATTTTCTAGGTAGTTTAGTCATCAGTAGCAATATGGCATATTCATAAAAAACAGTAAACATAAATATCTATAAAAAATACAACTAAGCAAGGTGGTAGCTCTACTACTGATTCAAATTGTTCAGCTATGGAACTGAGAGTTAAAGAACAGGCCCAAGGGTTCTCTTCCAAGTACACATTAGTAAACATAAAGAGTAAGACTATTAAATTACCTGAAGTTGAAAGTGTAAAGTAGTAGGAAATAGGTTCAATTCTACTTTCTGGACTTAGCTCACATTAGCTTACTATTCCAGCTGCAGAGGAAAATGTGTGATAATATCTCCAATTCTGTGCACATAATAGGGCTAAGAGTCTGAGAGAGTGATACGAATTTTCTAAAGTTTTTGGGTTCTTATCCCAGTGAAGTAACTATTACATGTGTCCTCAATAAATTCACTCTTAATTTGGCAAAGAGTTCATTTGTCCTCTAGTTTCATTATTTAAAAGAAGCAAGTTCTGTAGCTTTTTCTTCATAGTCTGTCATTGCTTGTGTCTGTCTGACTCCTTTCTTTTGGTGATTCTGGAGAGGGAATAAAGGGCCTCTCATAAATACTAGGCAAAGATCTGTTCCACTGACCTACATGAGCTGTACTTTCAAACCATTTTTCTTGTGCTGATACTGGGCCTGAATTGAGGGCCTGAACTCTTGGCTTTCACTCAAGGCTGACTGCTTCATCTTCATATTCCTCCAATGACTTAGATCATACCTTTTTTTTTTTGCTAGTCCTCTGGCTTCAACTCAGGGCCTGGGCTCTGAGCCTCTCTGTGCTCAAGGCTAGTACTCTTCCACTTGAGTCACAGAGCCACTTCTGGCCTTTTCTGTTTAGGTGGTACTGAGGAATTGAACCCAGGACTTCATTCATGCAAGGCAAATACTCTACCACTAAGCCACATTCTCAGCTCAACAACAAAATTCTTTATCCTTCAACTGTCACTGAGAATTATAATTACAAAATCTGAGACATCTGCCTACCATTTGTCTTTTTTTTCCTGCTTCCTGTATGTCTTTTTGTCCCCCCATAGCTCTTTCCTCCAGCTAATATCTAAGTGGTTGGAAAGAAAAACAAGTTTTGATCACAGATGATTAATGACTAGTTGATAACACTGTTCATACACTGCCTTTGGATACTGATGAGCATTGCAAGCATCTTGCATAGTTGGGAACTTACTTTTATTCCTGAAGCTCAGGAATGCAAAATAATTGACTCAAACTTCTCAATTGATTGACAGTAAATTATTGTTTGCCAGTCTTTGAGCTTTCTCAAGGCTACCACTCTATCACTTGAGCTGTAGCACACTTACAGTTTTATCTGTATATGTGGTACCATGGAATTGGACCCAGGGCTTTGTGTATGCTAGGCAGGCACTCTACCACTTAGGCCATACTCCCGGCACCAATAAATAATTTTTACATCTATTTTGTTTATTTTCTTTTTGCAGTGCTAGAGGCCAAACTCAGGACCATATGCATACTAAGCTAATTTCTTATTAGTTCTTCAGGTATCGTAATGAACATAAATTGAATTATGAAGGTTAACGATCACAAAAAGTATGAATTAGTAATTAGTAAATAATTTAGTAGATTTTTTGACAGTCCTGGAGCTTGAATTCAGGGCCTGGGCACTGCCTTTGGGCTTTCTCAAGGCTAGCACTGTACCACTTCAGTCACAGTGCCACTTCCAGCCCTTTTCTGTGTATGTGGTACCAAGGAATGGAACCCAGGGCTCCATGCATGCTAGGCAAGCACTCTACCACTAGGCCACACTCCTAGCCTCAAGATTGAATTTTACCTTAAAGGAACAATGCAGTTGTAAGAACAATGTAATCATAAGAATAGGCTTCTGATATAGTACCATTTCTCTTATGGTTTGATCGCCTTTACAGAGAGAGGTAGTTCTGTCTGCTAAAATAGTAATTTTAGTGTTATTTTTTTAATAAATCTTTATTGACTGTGTGTACTGAACAAGGCATTGTGTTTATGCAGCTGTCTATCAAAGATTAATAGGTTTAATGAGTAGCACGTGAATAATGCTGATCCAAATGAATGAATGTATTATTTTGCTCCAATGCCACAAATGCCTTAATTTGGGAGATCTTCCAGAGTTTTTGAGGTAAAATAAACAGAACTCTCCTATAGAAATGCATTATTTTAACTTACCTGTTTTGTAAAATGGCTTAACACATTGTCATTTTCATTATACTGAATTTCTTTAGTATCTAAACATTCATCATATCTGTTATCTTCTGTAGTGGTATGGTTTATTGCTTTTTGTGTTACTTTGGAGGGCTTCTGTTATAAACAAAGATGCCACATTTATTAAAGAAATCTAATCTACTCAGTTAAGTTTTTTTTTGTTTTTTTGCCAACCCTGGAGCTTGAACTCAGGGCCTGGGCACTGTCCTTGGACACTTTTTGTTCAATGCTAGCACTCTGCCACTTGAGCCATAGCGCCACTTTTGGCTTTTTTTTTTTTGGGTGTGTGGTACCAAGGAATTGAACCCAGGGCTTCATGTAGGTGAGCACTCTAAGCTACACTCTGGGCCCCTCAGTTGTTTTTTAAACCAGTTAACATTTAAAAAATCATTCCAATAAAAATACAATTTCAAAATTAGAATGGCGCTTAGAAGGCTTCTAATGTAACCCTTTAGTTTTCAAATCATGTTTCATAGTATTTAATAGTCTTATCTTCTCTTGTTCAGTTTATATGAGGGAGATACTTTGTAATAAGCTCTTACCTTGATATTTCAGAAATAACACCATCCCATGTCTGTTGTTTACAACTCTGAGCATTTTCCCATAGAAACAATATTATTAATAGTGGTAGGGTTTTAGGAGTAACGTTCAAAAACATTAGCTTGTTAGGTGATTGAGTGTTGGAACAGGGTAGTGGTACTGGGGTTTGAGCATAGGGTTTTTCACTTGCTAGGGAGGTACTATACTGTGTGAGCGATGCCCCTAACCTATGGGATTGAGGTTTTACACTTGCAGTGAAAAATCACTGTTATTTACCTCCAGAGAACTGGAAGATAAGGCCATTGCAGAAGACTATGACAAGGTTCTTTTTATTTTTCATATCTTACACTGAATATTGAATGTGCATGTTTTCTGTACTTGTGTATGTCTCAGTTATTTGATCATTTCAACAATAGTATTTATGTACTAGAATCTCAGTTTGAGTATAATCATGTATATTGAATACTGGTGCTTAAGAGAAAAAAGGTAGTGTGGGGCTAGGAGTTTGATCTAGTGGTAGAGTGCTTGCCAAGCGTGCATGAAGACCCAGGTTCGATTCCTCAGTACCACATACATAGAAAAAGCCATCAGTGGTGCTGTGGCTCAAGTGGTAGAGCACCAGCATTCAGGAAAGCCCAAGGACAGTTCTCAAGTCCTGAGTTAAGCCCCAGGATTAGCCAAAAAGTAAAAATTTAAAAATAAGGTTGTTAGAAAACCTGGTGTTGATGGCTCTAGTCTAACTCAGAAGGCTGAGATCTGAGGATCACAGTTCAAAACCAGCTCAGGTGAGAAAATCTGTGAGACTCTTATCTCCAAGTAACTACCCAATGGCCAGAAATGATGCTGTGTCTCAATGTGCTAGAGTGCTAGCCTTAGGCACCAAAGCTCAGAGACAGTACCCAGGCCCCAAGTTCAAGCTAGAGTGTGCATGCTTGCACACATGTGGTAATTGAAAAAGAAAACAGAATGTTGCTGTTTTTGTTTGCTTTTCCTTTGTGTTGTTTTGTATTTGGGACAGTAAGGGGGGGGCACAAAAAAGTTTAACAAGGGTGAACAGTGGTACTTACACCTGAGGTGGAAAATGAACTGTGTATCTTGTGGGTGGGGACAGGAGGGAAAAACTGGGAAGAGAAGGGGAGACTTAGTTCATGAAGAATTGTACTCATTACCTGACTCATGTAACTGTGATCCCTCTGTATATCAACTACACAATATTAATAAATAAAAAAAAGGAATCCAGGGGTGGGGAGTGTAGCCTGGTGGTAGATTCCTTGGTACCACATACTCAGAAAAAGCTGGAAGTGGTGTTGTGGCTCAAGTGGCAGAGCACTAGCTTTGAGTAAACAGTATTAAGGACAGTGCCTAGCCCCTGAGTTCAAGCCCCAGAACTAGCAAAAACAAACAAACAAGCAAAAAGAAACCAGTGTATATCCTACAAAATTAAAAAGAATGAGGAAAGGGGTGGGTAGGGAAGGCATTCATCCATCCCCATTCTCATCCAAATGTTGAAAGAAATGACATTGATCAAGATATATTATATTCATAAACTGCTTTGTTAAATGGCAACTCCTTTGTACAACTACTTAAAGATGATACTAAAACATTTTAAATAAAAGGCAAGTGGAAATTCTGAAGGAGTTTTATAGGGACTTTCAGAGGATTGGCTTTGATGTTAGTTGTCTTTATTCTGCAAAATATGACCTCAGAATTATGTTTTGTGAATAATTTACATTTTATTAAGTTTCAAGTATTTCACCAACAGTCTTTTATCCAACTGCAAAATAAATATTGGTATGGTCTGAGAGAGGAAAGAAAAAAATAGATATTTACTTGGGATAGAACTGGACACTTTTTAAAAAATTTTTTGTTTTTGTGCTGGTTGTGGGGCTTGAACTCAGGGCCTAAGCACAGTCCTTAGACGTCTCTCAAGGCTAGATAGAGCTCCACCCTTGAGCCTCAGCACCACTTCCAGCTTTTTTTTTCTATGTATGTGATGCCGAGGAATCGAACCCAGGTCTTCGTGCATGCTAGGCAAGCACTCTACTACTAGGCCAAACTCCTGCCCCCAAACTGGACACTTTTTTAAAATTATTGTTGTTGTTGGTTGTGGAGCTTTAATTCAGGGCCTGAGTGCTGTCCCTGAGCTCTTGTATAAGGCTCTACCACTCTGAGCCACAGCTCCACTTCCAGTTTTTGAGTGGTGAATTGGAGAGTAGAGTCTTAATGTGGACATTCCTGTGAGGGTTTGCTTTGAACCAGCATCCTCAGACCTCAGCCTCCTGAATAGTTAGGATTATAGGTGTGAGCCCAAAGTGCCCAGCTAGATAAGTTTTAACAGGTAAAGAAGTATAAATTGCTCAGAAGGGGTAACAATGTTCAAGAAGTAATGTACTCATTACCTTAAGAACATAAATGTAACATCATACTGACAAGAATATTTTTTTTGGGGGGGGGGGATTGGTCGTGGGGCTTGATCTCTAGGCTTGGGTGCTGTCCTTGAACTCTTCAGCTCTGTCACTTGAGCCACCGTGCCACTTCCGGTTTTCTGGTGGTTAATTGGAGGTAAGGGCCTCAGGGTCTTTTGTGCCCAGGCTGGCTTTGAACCAAGAGCCTCAGATCTCAGCCGCCCGAGTAGCTTAGGATTACAGGCATCAGCCACTAGCGCCTGGTTGAAAATATTTTTAAGTATAAGTGGCACATATATATGCAGATATTAGCAAGATCTTGCTTTGATGTGCAGTTATGTGAATTAACGGCTTGAGAAAAAGAGGCAAATGATGAAGTGAAGCTAGGCAAGGAATATGCAGAAGGGCAGGGAGGAAAACAGTGTGGTTAAGCAGTGACATCGTTGACAGTAATTGGCTGGATTACTGTGGTGAAAAGATTGAGAACAAATTTTGACTTGGCAGAACTGTGTGCATACAATCAGTGGCATTTTTTTCTAATTAAGGTAATGCTAAATACACACACAAGCATGCAGAATCATCTGTGGGTACCATTTTTAGAAAACAACAGGTAATTTTCTCAACTGATTCTTTTTTTGTTTATGGTACTTATTCTGTATTGCTTTTATGTTTTTGGTATTTTTCGTTGTACAAGATTGATTTTTTTTTGGTGGGTCATGGGGCTTGAACTTCAGGCCTGGGTGCTGTCCCTGAGCTCTTCAGCTCAGGGTATTGCCCTAACCCTGGGCCTGGGCATTGTCCCTGAGCTCTTCAGTTCAAGGGTACTGCCCTACCCCTGAGCCACAGCCCAACTTCCCTTTTTCTAGTGATTAATTGGAGATAAGAGTCTCACATTCTTTAGTGCCTGGGCTGACTTTGAACCTTGATCCTCAGATCTCAATCTTCTGAGTAGCTAGGATTACAGGCCTGAGCCACCAGTTGGCAAGATTAGATTTTTTTTTTAAACTGAGCCATTAGTCCAGCTCTATAAGCTTAGGCAACTGCTAACTATTATTTGCCTTTTGGCAGAGACTTAACCTAAGAAGCATTTTTTTCTCATTAAATCCATTGTATACTTCAGAAATGTTTGCCCATTTTGCAGATGGTCTATCTGGTGTTACCACAGAGGTTCTTCATTCTCTCTTGTATCAGCTCCATTTTCAGAACATTCTGAAGAAATATAATGCCACAGGGAAACTTTTCATGGAGTCCAGCAGCTAGTTACCTAGGAATATTTGACAAAACTAATCTGTCTTGTAATTGGTATCTAAATTGAGTTTTCAGATTTAGATTATAAAGAGGGAACAAGGTATTGGACAATTAAAAACAATAAGGGGAATTAAAACAAAAGAGATTTAAAAAGAGTATAAAAGTCATTTAAGGGCCAGGAGTTTGGCCTACTGGTAGAGTGCTTGCCTAGAATGCACAAAGACTTGGGTTGGATTCCTTCTTACCACATACATAGAAAAAAGCCAGAAATGGTGCTGAGGCTCAAGTGGTAGAGCTCTAACCTTGGGAAAGTCCAAGGACAGTACCCCAAGCACAAGCCCAGGACTGGCAAAACCAAACCAAACCAAACCAAAACAAACAAAAAAAACCAAACCCAAAAGCCATTTAAGAGACAAGGCTAGGGCCAGGAGTGTGGCCTAGTGGTAGAGTGCTCATCTAAGCTTGAATAAGTTTGATTCCTCTGTATAACATGCACAGAAAAAGCCAGAAGTGACACTGTGTGTGGCTCAAGAGGCAAAGTGATAACCTTGAGCAAAAAATGTCCAAGGACAGTGTCCAGGCCCTGAGTTCAAGCTCCAGGACTGCTGGGTGGTGGGGGAGAAGGCCATGAGTGCTTGCCTAGTATGCATGAAGACCTGGATTTGATTCCTCGGTACCACATACATAGAAAAAGCTGAAAGTGGTGCTGTGGCTCAAGTGGTATAGTGCTAGCCTTGAGAAAAGTCCAAGGACAGTGCTCAGGCCCTTAGTTAAAGCCAGGACTGGGAAAAAGGGAAGAAACAAAGATTACTTAAAAAAAAAAGAAATGTAAAACTAGATAGAAAGTACATGTAAAGAGAAAATACACCTTGATATTCTTTTTTTTTTTTTTGTCAGTTATGGGGCTTGGACTCTAGGCTTAGGTGCTGTCCTTGAGCTCTTCAGCTCAAGGCTAGCAGCTCTTATCAGCCACCTCACCATTTCTGGTTTTCTGGTAGTTAATTGGAAATAAGGGTCTCAGGGTCTTTTGTGCTGGCTTTGGACTGGGATGCTCTAATCTCAGCCTCCTATGTAGCTAGGATTACAGGTGTGAGCCACAGCACCTGGCAATATGATGTAAACTTTTTGTTGTTGGTGTTGGTGGTGGTGGTCATGGGACTTGAACTTTGGGCCTGGGCACTGTCCGTAAGCTCTTCAGCTCAAGGCTAGCACTCTACCACTTGAGCCACAGAACCACTTGATATTCTTTCTGACTAATACAAGTTACTTAATACTTGGACTATGGTTTTATGCATGTATATATGTATGCATGTATTTTTGTTGTATGATGATTGAACTTTGGACCTTATGCTTTGTAGGCAAGTGCTCTACCATTTGAACCACACCCTCAGTCCTTTTATTTTAGGTTTGTTTTTCATGTATGATAAATGTATAATAACTTGCCATGGTTTGGCCTCAAACTGATATTCCTACTATCTTCACTTGAATTACAGATATGTAATGCTATACCTGGCTTGTATTTTGAGATCACGGCTTACTACGTTTTTGCTTAGCTGGTCTTGCTTGAACCATGGTCCTCCCAACTCTGCTTTCTGAGTAGCTGGGACCATGACTGGCTATGTTTGTTTATGCCTTTTGGGGCATGTATTAAAGACAACCATTTTCCTAACGTTGGCTGTGGTTTTAGTTTTATGTGTGTGTGTATGAAGAAAAGATTACTCTTAGTCCATCCCCTCTTTTTATCTTTTCAACAGATCCCAGAATTGTTAAGAAATGGTACATGGCAGAGGTGGGGAAAAGATAATTCACGACAGTTATTAGATGCTGCAAAGGTAAGATTACTTTTACATATAGTAGAAAAAGCATGCAAGCCCATGGACATTTCCCAATTTAGTCTACATATTTACTACAGATTTTGCAGTTTTCAAATAATTTCCTTTTTTCTGTTTTTCTAAATACTGACAAGAAGGTGTATTTCTTCCACTAGAAATGCAGAGATAAATCTTGGTATTTTTCTACCCCTGGAGAAGTTTGTCTGAATCAAATGAGATCATTGCCAAGTAGAATAACATTTTTTCAGAAAGCTTTTATAAATGTAATGGCAGCTTGTTGACACTTAAATTTATCCTGGTAATTTGTATCTAATCTACGGAATGTTGAGGTTTTCAAGTGAGTGAAATTTCTTTACCTTAGAAGATAGTCACATAGTCATCACCCTGGGAGATTCTAAGCTTGTTAGAGCCCCTGGGGTATGTGATTAGTGAGTTTACATGCTGATAAGACTTATTTTTTCCTTGCTAATGTAAGTGAAAGGCATCTTTAAAAATTCCCTGTTCTTTAAAATGAGACATACATTTCTATAGTAGAAAAAGACTAGAAAAGTAGATGTTCTAAATCTTAAGAACTACTTGAATTTTTTCTCTTGATTAATAATTTACTACTAAGATACAAGACATAGACACTATTCTAAAATTTATGCAGAAACCAAAAAATACATTTGATTTTCTATTATTCTAAGTTCTAAGGGAAAAAAGTCTTTTGCTTTGTTTAAGTCCATCACTGTCTTGTGTTTCATTCACTAGACCCCCTAATAAAACTTTTTGCTTAGCCTTTTAGAGGAAAAAACTCTTATAGACAGTGAAAGATTAAATATTACTTTTTGATGTCTTTTTTTTTTTTTTACAGAATTCTTTGTTGATCTAAAAATCAACAATACAGGGCCGGGAGTTTGGCCTAGTTGGTAGAGTGCTTGCCTAGCATGCACGAAGACCTGGGTTCAATTCCTCGATACCACATGCATAGAAAAAAGCTGGAAGTGGTGCTAAGGCTCAAGTGGTAGAGCTCTACCCTTGAGAAAGTCTAAGGACAGTGCTCAGGTCCTGAACTCAAGCCCAGGACTGGCAAAAAAAATAAAAAATCAACAATACATTTATAGCAGTTGCTTTTTGTGTCTTAACTGGAATTTTTGCTTTTTGTAATTCTATTTTAATAGCTTGGCCCTAAGCTGCTGATACTGTTGTGTATAATACTGGTAGCTCTTACCGTTTACAAAGAATCATGCTCTTATTTATTAGGTCCTGATAATTATGACTACTGAAAAAGTATCATTACACCTCTGTACTTCACTAAGTATTTTTTTGCCAGTCCTAGGGCTTGAACTCAAGGTCTTGAGCCATAACACCACATCCAGTCTTTTCTGCATATGTGGTACTGAAGAATTGAACCCAGGACTTCATGAATGCTGGAAAGCACTCTAGTACTAGGCCACAGTCCTGGCCCCCACTAAGCATTTATAAATTATGTTCTTATTATCTTTAAGTAGTTGTACAAAATACCATTCAGCAGATCAGCTTATAAGTACAATACAACTTAATCGAAGTCACCCTTTTCTTCAGTCTCCCTCATCAGTTCCAATCCTTAATTAAGTGGTATTTTTTTGGGGGGGTTTCTTTTTTTTTGCCACTCCTGGGGCTTGAACTTAGGGCCTGGACACTGTCCCTAAGCGTCTTTTTGCTCAAGGCTAGCACTCTACCATTTGAGCCACAGAGCCATTTCCAGCCTTTTCTGTATATATGGTAATGAGGAATTGAACCCAGGACTTCATGCACATTAGGCAAGCACTCTACCCACTAAGCCAACTTCCCAGTCCCTCCTTAAAATTTTTAATTGTGAAAGCACTTTAAATATTAACAAGCCTAAATTTTTAGAAGTCTAAATTTTAAACTGAATTGTTTATATATTTTAGAAAAAAATTTATATTTGATTTTAGCACTAATCTTAAGACCTCAAAAAGTTTGAAATAGACAGCAAATAGGGTAGTTGGGAGATATGTAGGTAGCTCCATTTTACAAGCTTATCTGACAAGCATTGAAGGAACCCACCCCAACCCGCTGTGTTACATGTGAGATGCTATGGTCTGTACCAGGAGAGAGAAAAACTTGGAAGATATTGTACCTAACCTTAAGAGATTTACTTTGTAATAAGAAAAACAAAACCTATATGTCAATGACTATAGCATAAGATAGATTGTGAAGTGTTAACAACTCCTTGTTGCTAAATATACATGTGAGTTAGAATGAGAAAAAAGAATCAGTTGTCAAATTTATTAGTTTTATATACACAGAAAAAGCAAGTAAGAAACAAATTAACTATATTTTCTTTTTCAATAATATAGTAACAGATTATGGCTATATAGTAGTTAATGACAGTAAGAGAGCCAGTAGAAGTCAAATAAAATATAATTCAAAAAATGTTTAGAGAAAATGATTTGACTTTGTGTTGTAGCTCAGTATCCTATGTATAAATTTAGCTGCAAGCTAATTCTGAAGGTGTTTTGCTTTACCATGCCAGGCTAAAAGCCATGTTTTTGAAATCATTTGGGGAATATTTATAAGATTAGATATCTAAGCCAGTTTTTTTAAACACCTGACATTCTTGCCATCATTTTGAACTAGGCTCTCCAGGCATGGCCACTGATAGACAAGAGAACATGTTGGCATGGTCACGCAGGAGGAGGACTCCACACAGATCCAAAAGAAGGGGTAAGAGCAGAAACGAAGAAGTAACTGGGAATTCTTCTCTGATTGTGCTTACATGGAAGATATATGTATTTAAAATTATCATATTTTCGTATACATATACATAATCAGACAGAATCTTGGTATGTATTCTAGGCTGGCCTGGAATTTGTTAAGTAGCCTATGTGTCCTTGAACCCTTGATCATCCTATCTGTCTTTTCAGTGCAAGGATTATGGGCTTCTTGTTTTAGTGTATTTTGATTAACTCATCCAACTGTTATATTTTCTAACTCAGAACCCTATCATTCAACCAGAGTTATATAGATAAGCTGTTTATCAATCTAAGTTTTAATTTTTTGGGAGAGGGAGGCAGGGTCTTTTTTTGCCTTGAACTCTGGCCTTGGACTTTCTAAAGGCTAGAGTTCTACCACTTGAGCCACAGCACCATTTCTGGCTTTTTTTTCTATGTATGTGGTACCGAGGAATCGAACCCGGGTCTTCGTGCATGCCAGGCAAGCACTCTACCACTATGCCAAACCCCGGTGCCCCTGCAGGGTCTTTCTTTGTAGCCCAGACTGACCTCAAATTCAAATATCCTTCTGTCTCAGCCAAGTTCTGAGATTGCAATCATTGTGCTGGCATAAATGTGTTAGTTCTGTAAAATGTCATTAGTTATTTGTTATATAATCTACTCTTTCAATAAGTAGACAAATTAGATTTCATATTTGCAAGTGATTTATTTGTGTATATATGTTTTAATATCTGTGACTTTTCTTTTCTTCTTTCCTCCTCCTCCCCCCTCCCCTCCTCCTCCCCCTCCCCCTCCTCCTCTCCCTCCCTCTCTCCCTCCCCCTCCCCCCTTCCTCCTCCTCCTCCTCCTCCTTTTTTTTTTTTTTGCCAGTTCTGGGTCTTGAACTCAGGGCCTGAGCTCTATCCTGAGCTTTTGTTGCTCAAGTGCTCTACCACATGAGCCACAGCACCACATTTGTTTCTTGCTGTGAATGTGGTACTGAGGAATTGAACCCAGGGCTTCATGCATGCCCGACAAGCCCTCTACCACTAAGCCACATTTCTAGCCTCTATGTTTTTTCTTTTTTGTCCTTTTTTATTTATTTATTTATTTTTTATTTTTTTTTTGCCAGTCCTGGGCTTGAGCTCAGGGCCTGAGCACTGTCCTTGGACTTTCTCAAGGCTAGAGCTCTACCACTTGAGCCTCAGCACCACTTCCGGCTTTTTTCTACGTATGTGGTACCGAGGAATCGAACCCGGGTCTTCATGCATGCTAGGCAAGCACTTTAACCACTAGGCCAAACTCTCGGCCCCGTCCTTTTTTATTTTTATTATTGTATTTTATTGTTAGGGTAACGTATAGAGCAGTTACAGTTCATCAGGTAGTGGGTACATTACTTCTTGAACATGGATACCTCTTCTCATGTTTTTCTCCCATTTTCCCTCCCCCCATTATGATTTTTCTTTTGTATACTTAGTTCTTACCTACATTATCCTAGCTTCATGGTAAATAGTCCATATACCATTTATTAATTATCCATATTCTTTATTCTTATTGTTCTTATTCATTATACAGGCATGCTAAATAGGAAAGTTACTGAAATAAAAAGATTTAATTGCACTGTACTTTTTCTGAGTGAAAATGTTATTGGACTACTGTTAAACATCTCTCCATCTGGTCCTTTTTTTTCTGAGCTTGCCTTTATTTTCTTCCTCTGCTTTGACCCAATCATCTAAGTAGAACTAATATTTTCAGAATTGATAGTCAAGGGAACAAATTTTTTTTTGCCAGTCCTGGGCTTGAGCTCAGGGCCTGAGCACTGTCCTTGGACTTTCTCAAGGCTAGAGCTTTACCACTTGAGCCTCAGCACCACTTCCGGCTTTTTTCTATGTATGTGGTACCGAGGAATCGACCCGGGTCTTCATGCATGCTAGGCAAGCACTTTAACCACTAGGCCAAACTCCCGGCCCATGTCCTATTTTTGTTATTGCTATCCTTTATGGGTGTCTTTAGAAATAGCAAAATGTCACATGATAGAATTTTAAAAAATTAAGCCAAGTAGTGATATTTGTTTATCCATGTGTTAGTCTTTGGCATGATATCTTTCAGTTTTCATGATCATCTGTCATCAGAGCCTCTTAAGGAAAATTGCTAATAGTGTTCCAAACACAAATGAAAATAAGTTGACTAGAAATGAGAAGTCATCACATCATTTAAGCTCAAGCAATATAAACTTCAAGGAAGTACATAGTGTGCAAATATGAAGATCTTACCATGAAACTCGCTATTTTATTCTATTAATACATAAGGAAAAACAATAAATGTGAGGATAGTATAGTTGCTTTTCTAATACAATATAACAAAGCAAAAATCACTGAAATACTTTATTTTTGGTCCATATATCTTTGTTCCTTTTTTCTGCCATCTTTGTAATATTTTAGCTTTGTTGGCTAATAGATCATGGAATATTGAGTTTAGAGTCCAAAGGAGAATGAGCAACAAGATACTATGGAATTCCTAGATTTGAACTCTGTTCTATCATTTCCTAGTAGAATAATCTTGAACAAATTTCTTTTTTTTAAAAAATGGTAATTGTTGGGCTGGGAGTTTGGCCTAGTGGTAGAGTGCTTGCCTTGCATGCACGAAGACCCGGGTTCGATTCCTCAGTACCACATACATAGAAAAAAGCCGGAAATCATGCCAAGGCTCAAGTGGTAGAGCTCTAGCTTTGAGAAAGTCCAAGGACAGTGCTCAGGCCCTGAGCTCAAGCCCAGGACCGGCAAAAAAAATTGTAATTGTAGAGTTGATATACATAGGGCTATAGTTACATGGATCAGGTAATGAGTAATGAGTATAATCCTTTTTTTTTGCCAGTTCTGGGGCTTGAACTCAGGACCCTGAGCTCTGTCCTTGATTTTTCTCAAGCCTAGAGCCTCTTCCATTTGAGCCACAGCACCACTTGAAGTACAATACTTTCTGTGTTTCCTGTTCTGTTGCTCTCTCCAAGTTCGTCTGTCCCATTCCCACTCATAAAATATCTAGCTCATTTTCCACATAGTGTCTAGTATCAATTTTGTGGTTGTTTACCCTTGTCGAACAAATTTCTTAACCTTTGTGTTTTGGTTCCTTCGTCTAGGGATGTTTATCATGTTAAAAGGGATTTAAATATGTCAACTCCTCATACCAGCACTTAGGAAGTACCCAGTTTATATTAGCTACTGTTTCTATAATGTCAGACTATAAAGCCTGTCCTCTACCGTAGTCCAGTCACTTAAAAAGTATGTCTTATGTATTTTCTTTGTGCTAAACTGTATGCTAAGTACGGAAGATAGAATTATAACAAGACAAAGTCCTCACTGTCTAAAAATGTAATTGTTAGAATGACATAAAATCTAAACTAGAGCCAGGCATGGTGGCTCATACCTGTAATCTCAGCTACTCAGGAGGCTAAGATCTGAGGATTGTGGCTCAAAGCCAGCCCAGGCACTAAAGTTCGTGAGACTCTTATCCCCAAATAACCACCAGAAAACAGATGTGGCTCTGTGGCTCAAGGAGTAGGGCGTAGCCTTGAGCTGTTCAAGCTAAACTACTGGATAGGATTTTTATCTAATAAAAGATCTTACCTTAAAAACCAACTAAAATCTTTTAAAGCTTTACTTTTTACTATTCTCACTTGTGTATTTTCAATTATTAGGTCATGGTATTAGAGTTTGAACTTGGGCTTCATGCTAGGTAGATGCTCTGCAACTTGAGACATACCTTTAAAAAATTGTTCTCTCTGCTTATTTTTCAAATTAGGGTCTTAATTTCTGCCCATCCAAGCCTGAACCACTATTCTCTTATTTATGTTTCCTGCCGAAGCTGTGATAACAGGAACATGCCATCACATCCATCTATTGGTTGAGATGGAGTCCCAAAAACTTTTTTGCTGGGGATAGCTTCAAACTTTTATCTTTTTAATCTCAGCACACTTTGATCTTTCCAATCTCAATGTCACTAGTAGTTAGAATTACAAATGAGCACCAGCACTTGTGTGTCCTTAGTAACTATTAATCAGCAGTAATAATGCGTAGCAGTTTATCCCGTGTGGTTGTCATAATGGGTTTGTGAAAAAGGTGTGGTAATTTTAATATTTGAAAGCTGCTACTTTTATTTTTTTTTTTTTTGCTAGTCCTGGGCTTGAGCTCAGGGCCTGAGCACTGTCCTTGGATTTTCTCAAGGCTAGAGCTCTACCACTTGAGCCTCAGCACCACTTCTGGCTTTTTTCTATGTATGTGGTACCAAGGAATTGAACCCGGGTCTTCATGCATGCTAGGCAAGCACTTTAACCACTAGGCCATACTCCAGGCCCTGAAAGCTGCTACTTTTAAAATAGATGACCCAAAGCATTATTTCTTTTATAATAGAATCTTGAGATTTTTTTTAAAGAACATTGGTGCATTAGTCCTGTGTTCAAATTTTTAGCATAATTTTCTGAGGGCATCTAGCAGTGAATTTAGTTCACCCTTTGTTTTTTTTTTCTTGGCCATTACTGGGGCTTGAATGTAGGACCTGGGCACTGTCCCTAGGCTTTCTCAAGGCTAGCACTCTACCACTTGTGCCACAGCACCACTTCAGGCTTTTTGTGTGTATGTGGTACCAAGGAATCGAACCTGGGTCTTCATACATGCTAGGCAAGCATTCTACCACTAGGCCAAACTCCTGGACCTCATCCTTTGTTTTTAAATAGGAACATAAATAATGCATAAATTAATGAAAAGACAACTTAAATTTTCCTAAATACCTTGCTTGACACAGTCTTTTTTTTTTTTTTTTGCCAGTCCTGGGCTTGAGCTCAGGGCCTGAGCACTGTCCTTGGACTTTCTCAAGGCTAGAGCTCTACCACTTGAGCCTCAGCACCACTTCTGGCTTTTTTCTATGTATGTGGTACCGAGGAATCGAACCCGGGTCTTCATGCATGCTAGGCAAGCACTTTAACCACTAGGCCAAACTCCCGGCCCCAACCTTGGACTTTTTCAAGGCTAGCACTCTACCACTTGAGCCTCAGCACCATAGCTTTTTGCTATGTATGTGGAATACCGAGGAATCGAACCTGGGTCTTCATGCATGCTAGGCAAGCACTCTACCACTAGGCCAAACTCCTGGCCTGACACAGTCTTTTAAAAATCTAATTGATTGGATACCTTTTGAAGTCAACAGTATTAAAAAGAGATTAGTACCCACTGGGGCAATCGGACAGCTTAGGCATAAATTTTGATTTAAACAGAAGTAGAACAGTAACCTTAGAGTATTTAAAATTGAAAGATTGAGGAGATAATGAATGTGAAGACTTGTTAAAATGAGTGAGCACACAGACCAGTGAATAAGAATACCTGGATGACATAGAAAGGCTGATTTCTCCCTTAGACTTCATACATCATCAAGCAAAGTTATGATCGTCATTTGATATCTCCAGTTGACTTCATTTGGGGATAAAGAATTCACTGACTGGCCAATGTAAATAGCTGTATGTTTGCTAGTTACTTTTTATTGTAAATTATTGAATGGACTGTTAGATACAATCCATCTTATGTATAGCATAATCCATTATTCCTCAGGGCCTAATCACCACTGGATATATAAAGCTCTCCATTGAAAGTTCAGATCAAGGGGCTTAGAAAACCCCAAAGTATAGAGAAAACAACAATAATTGTAAAGCCTTTCCTGACAGTTTATATTTTCCTTTAATTCTAAATTCATTACACTTTTTAATAATGTGAGTGAACTTCTTTGGTTACCATCTGAGTTTTTTCAGTTAGACATCTTATGAACTTGCTTGTCTTCTTTCGACCTAGCTTTTACCAAGCTAACAGTATTCAAGTAGCTGTTTTAATTATTCCTTTAATTAATATTGTCTTTACCTTGGGCTAAGAAGACATTTGTCTTCTCTGGATGGTTTATCTGTCCCTGAAATTATTCTAAATTAGTTCTTCAGGGAAAAGATATTTTAGCCTGTATTTTTACAAAACAGATACCATTCCTTTTTGTATTTTTTGCCCTTTTCACCACAAGTTTTGCCTCTAGTTTCTTTCAAATTTATTCCCTTGATTCTGTGAGTTTCTGCATTTTTCTTATTAAAATTTAGGGATATCTGTAACAAGAATTCTTAGATAAATCCTCTCCAGCTAAAGCAAAGGTAATTCAGTTACCATTATCAAAAGGCTGTTTTGTTTTTTCTTAGTCTTTCATTTTCTTATCAAAGCCCAATGACTTTGCTCTCTTGAAAGGAATGAGCTTTTAGTAAAAAAAATTTGCTATTGCTTCATGCTTGATGACATTTTCTGGTGAGCTGCACAAAATTCTCATTTGAGAAGCAACATATGTATTTAGTTTATTTTTAAAAAGTTATCTTTAATATCTTGAAATTCTACCAAGTGAACTAGTCCATACTAACTCATTATTTTTTATACCCTTTCAATGTGATTCTTAAGTGTAAATGTTTCATTATAGTTTATTTGGCTATGAAACTTTACCTCAGGTCACACTGTCAAAGTGAACACTGCTGCATATAAGTTCTATGATTCATGGGGTTTTTTCCCCCAATTAAACACTACTAACACAGCTATTTCCAATTTTATTTATAGGTAATCATGAAACCTTACTGAGGTTTCAGTCTGCAAGGGATCATGTATACATAATATATACATTAGTGGTTTCATAAGATAATAGTGGAGTTAAAAAATTCCTGTGCTTATTGAACACATAGCTAAAAAGGAGGCTAACAAAAAGAAAAATAATACAGAAGAAAGCGAACAGTCTCTCCAAGAAAATGAAGGCAGCTTTGTAGACCTAAATAAGCTACTTAAAAAGTTTGGAAACAGCTGGAACTCTTAGGTAGAGCAATAAGGCAAGAGGACATCAATGCGATTCACATTGGGAAAGAAGAAACTAAACTATCCCTATTCGCAGATGACATGATCCTATACCTGAACAACCCAATAAACTCCACTCTTAAACTCCTAGAACTAATAAACCACCTTGGCAAAGTGACAGAATACAAAATTAACCTGCAAATGCCAGTAGCCTTTCTGTATGCCAACAATATGCAAACAAGGAAAAATCAAGAAAATGATCCCATTTGCAATAGCCCCAAAAGAATAAAATATTTAGGAATCAACTTAACCAAAGATGTAAAGGAATTATTTAATGAAAATTATAAAAGCCTGATGAAAGAAATTAAAGAAGATACCAGAAAATGGAAAGACATCCCATGCTCATGGGTAGGGAGAACCAATATAGTGAAAATGGCCATACTGCCAAAATTGATATACAAATTCAACACAATCCCCATCAAAATCCCAAAGACATTGTTTACTGAAATAGAAGATGTAATCCAAAGGTTCATATGGAACAAGAAAAGACCTAGAATAGCCAAAACAGTTCTAGGCAAAAAGAGCAATGCTGATGGTATTAATAAAATACCAGACTTCAAACTCTACTAACTATAGAGCCATAATAACAAAAACAGCATGGTAGTGGCACAAAAATAGACCAGAAGATCTATGGAACAGAATAGAAGATCCAGAGATAAAACTGCATAACTATAGTCAACTTGCATTTGACAAAGAAGCCAAAGATATTCAGTGGAACAAACACAGCCTATTCAATTATTGGTACTGGGAAAACTGGACAGCCACATGCAGAAAACTAAAAATTGATCCTAGCCTTTCACTATGCACAAGCATCAACTCAAAATGGATCAAAGACCTCAATATCAGACCTGAAACCTTGAAACTGTTACATAATAGAGTAGGAGAGATGCAGGAACTCATAGACAGGCAAAAACTTCCTGAACAGAGTTCCAGGGTCACAACAGATAGGAGAGAGACTCAACAAATGGGACTACCTAAAAATAAAAAGCTTCTGCAGAGATAAAAGCATAGCTACTAAAGTAGAAAGACAACCAAGTAACTGGGAAAAGATATTTACCAATAATACATCAGGCAAATGTTTAATATCCAGTATCTACAGGGAACTCAAGAAACTAATCCCCCTCCCAAACCCAACAAACCAATCACTAAATGAGCAAGGGAACTAAAAAGAGACTTATCCAAAGAAGAGATTAAAATGGCAGAAAAACACATGAGAAAATGCTCATCATCCATGGTCATAAAGGAAATGCAAATAAAAACAACTCTAAGATACCATCTTAACCCAATTAGAATGGCCAAGATTCTGAACTCAACAATGACAAATGCTGATGGGGTTGTGGAGAAAGAGAAACCCTACTGCACTGCTGGTGGGAATGTAAACAAGTTCAGCCACTCTGGAAAGCATTGTGGAGGTTTCTTAAAGAACTGAAAGTAGACCTTTCCTATGATCCTGCCATACCACTCCTGGGCATCTGCCCTAAGCATCATAACCCAGGATATGATAAGGACACCTGCTTAGCCATGTTCATCTCTTAACTATTCACAATAGCCAAGCAATGGAAACAACCTAGATGCCCTGCTGCAGATGAATGGATACAAAAAAATGTGGTGTGTGTGTGTGTGTGTGTATATATATATATATATACACACACACACACACAATGGAATTCTACATAACCAACAGATGAGATAAAATAATGGCATTCGCTGGGAAGTGGATGAAGCTAGAGCAAATCTGTTGAGTGAGATAAGTCAAGACCAAAAGAACAAAAGGCACATGGTACCCTTAACTGTGGCTATTAGATCCAAACTGTACAAGAGTGATGAATCAATATTTGGGTACCCAATGTTATGGACATGGTCTTGGAGATATAAAAATAATTACATAGCCATAAAAATCTATGATGTGCTATATACTCTATAGACATAATGTTTTGTTAATATAGATTAATATGTATCTACAACATGCAAACCCTCAGTTTAATTTTAATTATGTTCTAAAATCTATGTGCCAGTGATTGTATATAGAGATTCCCTTCTTCAATACCTGTTTGTTAAAAATAACATTTGAAATATGATGTAAAAATCAATGTTAATAAATTATTTTTTCCACATATTTTTATTGTAATTAATAAAAGGGTTACACATTATATTCATCAGATAGAAGGTACATTACTTCACAAACATTGATACCCTTTCTCATGTCTTGGTTCCCATTGCCCATTGCCCCTAATAAATTCTTTTATTAAAAAAAAGTTTGGAAATATGGTCTCCAATCTTACTAGAGATGCATGTCATGGTGTATTATCTTCTCATAAGTGAGTTTATGGTAAGAAACAAAAGCAAACTACTACTATGGACATACTTCTAAAGAATGACCCTCTTCCAAGAAGTGCCTTAGTCAAGTCCTTAAGGAGATCTGCCAGGAGACAGTGTGATGGTTATGGGAGATGATTGTTCCCTGTGTGTTAAACACATTACCGCTGCAGACCTTCTAGTGGGGACAAATTTGGAGGTGAAAGATAGTGATGCATGTATAGGCCCAGAATAATCTGTGTGTTTGTATATTAGTTTTTTAAATTAAAAACACATAAAGCTCTAAAATTTGATAGAATGTTTTTATGTAGCTCTACAATGTGTGTTTTAAACTAAGTGTATCAATTACTGAAGGATTTTTAAATTTAAATGTACTTGTGTATAACATTTTTAAAGTCTAAAGTATTGCACAGTAATGCCCTAGGCTTTCACAGTCCCTTCCCACTCACAGATTCAACCAGAACAACTTCTGTGGTAAGGTTTCTAGACAGATATACCATTTAAAAATCTTTTTAATACTATTGCATACTATTTCTTTGCTTTAAATACATAAATCATAGCCTTTATGTTACATTTTTCTAATATTCAGCACAGTAATATGTTGTACAGTTTGTAACCTAGGATCCATACAGGTTAGATAAGGAGTAGGCTACACCATGCAGGTTCATCCAACAAAATCAACCAGCTACAGATTTCTCATTGTGTATTCCTGTTGTTAAGCAACGTGTGACTATATTTGATTTGAGACCACTGTGCTGTGATCATGCTATTTTATCTTCCTGTGTACAAGTTCTTCTGTCTTACCCGCTCAAATTTATGAAGCTATATGTTGATATCAAATAAGTAAATATTTTAAATATATCAAAGGTTATGATGATTTTATAAGGCAACTATTAGGTATATCTGAAGAATATTAATGTCAGTCTTTACTAGCATTTCTACATGGGGAAAAGGAAATGTTTCTCTTTCTTCATCTTTTAATCTGTTAATATTAGTGAGAATTTGGAAATAGATTAATTAAATGAATATTTGTTGAACATTGTTTACAATGTGAGTTAGATTTCTTTTACTGGCACTGGCTTTGTTTTCTTCTCTTGGACCACCTTGTTTTCAGTTATTTTTATTTCCTCTGACAACTCTGGCACTTCCAGACTTTTCCTTCAAATGTCATTTGTAGAAAAAAAGTGCAATAGGATTTTTTTATGTATATTTTTTATTGTAATTAATAAAAGGATTACATGATATTTGCCAGATAGAAGGTGCATTAATTCACATATATTGATGCCCTTTCACATGTCTTGGTACCCATTACCCTCCCCTCCCCCTATCTTGGTTTTCCCCCTTCCCTATCCAATTTCAAATAACCAAATACAAATAAATCCAATATATCAGATAACAAAGTGAGATACTGTAACAATATGAGATAACCAAGGGACAGCAACAGAGATGAGAGATAACATAGTACATTAAGGGCAACAATCATTCATTATATAGCTTTTGTTTCAATATCCTGGAGGTCTTTTCAATTAGCTTCATACTATATGGCCTTATGAATCAAGGCTTTGCTCTATTGCAGATCTCTACTAGTAGAGCCCAAGGTTTCTACTGATGATGACGAATGAGGGAAACCATTGAGCCTAAGTTCCTTTGAGTCTGGCTTACTTCACTTCATATGATTTTTTCTAAGACTTTCCATTTCCTAACAAATGGGGCGATGTCGTTTTTTTCTGACAGCAGCATAGAATTCCATTGTGTACAAATACCACAACTTGTTGATCCACTCATCAACTGAGGGATATCTAGGTTGGTTCCATATCTTTGCTATGGTGAATAGTGCTGCAATGAACATTGTTGTGGTAATGGATTTAGTATGCCCTAGTTTCTGGATGGTTGGGTAAATGCCAAGTAGTGGAATTGCTGGGTCATAGGGGAGCTCTATGTTTAGCCTTTTGAGGCACTGCCATATTGCTTTCCATAGTGGTTGAACGAGTTTAAGTGCAATAGGATTTTATTATTATAAGATTTTAGAACTTATTCAAATTTCTTCTTTTGTAACTTCGGTATATTTTTCCTGACTCTCATTGCTTTCCTTTATTTACAGCCGTCTAATTCCAATACATAGTTGAGACATTTTTAAAAAGTACTTCTAATTCTAACATAGTACTAGTTTTACATTGTAATAGGACTTAAAATGTAAGTTCCATGTTTTAAACTAAGAAGGCTACATTGCATGTATTCTGTTAGCAGAGGATAAAGTAGATGCACTTTTATTTTTGCAGGCATTTAAAAGTATACATTCAATTTTAGAGAGCTTTTGCTGATATATAATCATCACTATTTTTTTCAGTCAGTCTCAAAACGTAAACCCAGGCTGGCCTTGGATTCATAATCTTTTTGTATCTGACTTCTATTATTAAAAAATATTTTAACATTTTTATTTATTGTGAAAATGATAAACAAAAAACTTAAAGCGTTTCATAGTTTCTACTTATATATAATGGAGATTTAGAGAAAAAAGATTACCATAAGTTACTTCAGGAATTATGACTTCATTTCCCTAAATCAGTTTTTTTTTTCTTTTTCATACACTGTGATGCAATTACTCTTTTTTTTGCATACCCAATGTTATGGACATGGTATTGGAAATATAAACATAACTACATAGACATAAAAATTTATGACTATAGACATAATGTTTTAAAACCTAGATTAATATGTATCTATGACATACAAACCCTCAGCTTAATTTTAATTATGTTCTAAAATCTAAGTGCTAGTGATTGTATATAGAGATTCCCTTCTTGAATACTTGTTTGTTAAACATATCTTTTGAAATATCTAAAAATCAATGTTAATTAATTTTTTTATTTAAAAAAAAGACAAGTCCTGAGACTTGAACTCTGGGCCTGGATGCTGTCCCTGAGCTCTTTAGGTCAAAGTTAGTGCTCTACCACGTCAGCCATAGTGCCACTTCTGGTTTTCTGGTGGTTAATTGGAGATAAGAGTTTCACGGACTTTCATGCCAGGGCTGGCTTTGAATCATGATCTGCAGATCTCAGCCTCCTGAGTTGCTAGGATTACAGGAGTGAGCCACCATCACCTAACGATGCAATTACTCTTTACACAGTACTTTTTCAAGTAACCCAAAGTATTGTCCTCCTCTTTGACCATTTCCTACATTTTATACCCTTTCTTTAAGAATGTGATCTTAACTCCTTACCTGAATTATATAACTATAACCTCTCTGTACATCACCTTTATAGTAGCAGTAAAAACATACAAATAAAAAATATGATACACACATATACATATATATATATATATATATATATAAAGAGAGGGGGGGATATAGTCCATCATAGATTTTTATGTCTAAGTAGTTATGTTTGTATCTCCAAGACCATGTCCATAACCTTGGGTACCCAAACATTGAGTCCTCGCTCTTGTGAATTATTTTATCTTTTAAGATCTATACATGATGGCTACCAGTTTAATTGTACATCAGTACAGAAGGAATAATTTGGTTTAAACTCTTTTAAAAATATGCCTTAGGGTCTGAAATATCTCTTTGATTTGGCCTCCACTTTTTTTTTTAAAGACATTAGTTTTCAAACTTTATAGTTTATCTAAACTCTAACTGAAGTCATGTCCTTTATAGCTTAATGGACTCGTAATGCATGATTACACAACTTCAGAACCCATTTTGTTAAATGAAGTGGTGACATTTTATGCACTATTAAGCCAACTAGAATAATTTTCTTGCTCTTAGCCACAACTTCTCTGTGTCCTTATTGAAAAAATTCTGGGGTGTATTGTAGAAGGTTTTGACAGGGAAAAGTGTTTCTAAAGATATGGAGAAATAGGGCCTTTTTCCATTATTCCATCAAGAAAAATAAGGCAAGCAAAACTGAAATGGAAAAGTGGTTGAAATGCCCCAGTTTGTGTTGTAATGCTTTAAATTATATTTATTTTGTAATCGTTCGATTGGAAAAGTGAATTTTAAAATTACTGCCTTATTCCATTTTTAATGCTCTACCAGTTATTCAAGTGTGTGTGCATGCATGTGCGTGTGTGTGTATATGTGTAAAATAAAGCATTAAGAAGAACTATACTTTAGCATTTTATATTTTTGCCTTCTGTATTTAAAGCAAGTCAGGATGGTAGTCCTGTTTTCAACACAATATGATATGAACAGTTTTATTTCTGTTACTCTTGGCACAATAAATTGCCTAAACATTAACAAAATAGTTTCCTGAACCCTGTGGGGATAATCATAACATAAAAGTACCTGAATTATATAACGTACTGTCCTGGGTTTCTTGCATGTTGACAATTTTCTCCATTCTTTTTAATGCAAATCTACTTGAAATTATATAGCATTCCTCCTTTTAAGAAGCAATGGAACTTTTTGGGGGGCAGTACTAGGATTGAAACCAAGGCCTTGTACTTACATAACAAGCACTCTACCACTTGAGATAAGCCCAAGCCCCCTTTCTCCCTTTGGAAATGAATTACATGTTTTTCTTACTATATGCGAATTATGTTAAATAAAAGCAAGCAATGACAGTAATACAAAATTCAGGGATTCTACCCACTCACACCTACTGTCATTAACACGTTGGGACTGTTGTTTTCCAGATCTAGTGTATGGATGTGTAAACTTATATACACATCACGTTTTCTTCCGCAAAACATAAGTTTTTTTTTTTCTTTTGCTTTTTTTATTCAATGTTTGTGAGTCACTATGTATATTTGTGGATGGTGTTCATTTTATTTTATACATTTATGCTTATTTGTTTATATATTTGTCCAATGTTGATCATTTACAGTTTTTAATTTTGTTTATATTAAAACAGCATGAACATAAACATTGTTGCAGCTAAGTTTTCATTTTTTATTCAGTGTTGATTGAGTAACTACTGTATGCTAGCCATTGCATTTGGATGGGTTATAACTGTGAGCACAAAATACACTTAGTATTCAAGTGAAATTTAAATTCTAGCAGGAAAGTAGATGTCAGTCAAATAATTGTACTGCTGTATATGATCTATAAGAGAAAACAAAAGGATCCTGACTGGTATTAAAGATTATTGAAGAAGTGCTATTTAAGCTGTGGGCTAACTAGTTGAAAGAGGTTGAAAAGTGATAGAGAGGGAGATATTAGAAACACAAATAATTATAGACAGAAATTATTATTGTGCAAAGGCTCTAAGGCAAGAGGAATTACAGTATGTTTCAAGGAGCTGTAAGTAAGCCAGTGGAGCCTGAGCACTAGCAGTGGCATAAGGTGATGCTGAAGAGGTGAACAGGAGCCATACCAAACAGTGTTATATGTTAAAGACCTTAGTTTTCATTCCAAAACATAGGATAATGCTTAAGGGTTTTAAGTTAGAAGTGGTAATCTGGTAGTAGGATGAAATTATTAGACAGGGAACAGACGCAGTTAGGAGGTTATTGCAGGGAGTGAGAATTATGATAGTTTACTTTATGTTGGTGATCAAAATTGTAAAATAGGGAAATTCAAAAGATTTTCAAGAGGTAAAATAGATTCAATTTTTGTATGTAATTTTAAGATTTTTAAAGCATAAATCCTCAGAAATGGAATAATTTCACAAAGAGTAGAATTATTTTAAAAGCTCATAATAGATACTGTTTTCTGTGAAGATTATTTCATAGCATTCTCCATATCCCTCATTGGCAAAGAACATTATCTTCTTTCTTTTTAATAACTTTCTAAAAATTGAGTTAATATTTCAATTTTGTTGAATGGAGATTGTATCACCAACTATATTACAGTAGTTTTAAAGAATTATTGATTACCTTAGTTTGGTTTTAGAAAATGTGGGTTTTATTATCAATATCCTATCTCTAAAATTGAAGCATAACCTAAAAGGAATGTTATCTCAGGAAAATGGAGGGGAATTGTGAACTGGATTTGGATCAGATTATTTTGTTGACCTTTTTTTGTTCTGGGGCCTGGACTCTGGGCCTGGGTGCTGTCCCTGAGTTGTTCAGCTCAAGGCTCTGCCCTACCTCTTGTGCCACAGTGCCATTTCCCCTTTTCTAGTGCTTAATTGGAGGTAAGAGTCTCACTGTCTTCAGTGCCTGGGCTGGCTTTGAACTGGGATCCTCAAATCTCAGCCTCCTTAGTAGCTAGGATTACAGGCATGAGCCACTGCACTCAGCTCCGTTGACATTTTTGATAGATTCACCTCTGTTCAATATAATTAATAGATAACCAAGATATCCTACTTTCCTAAATACAGCATTGTAATTGTTTTATCATGAATTTGGACTTAAGACCCCGAAACTGACTGTAGAGATGGAAATATAGAAAGGATTTTAAAGCTTATATAATTTTATAACAGTGGATAAAATAACTGTAAAATATATATATATCCCCTTTTTTAATACTAGATAACTTTTTTCATTTTTTCATATATTTTTTATTGTAATTAATAGAAGGGTTAAATGATATTTGCCAGAGAGATGGTGCATTAATTCCCATACATTGATACCCTTTCACATGTCTTGGTCCCCATTTCCCTCCCCCCCACCCCCACCCCTCAATACTAGATAACTTCTTAAGCAGTATGAATTTGACTAGGTGATAGTAAGAAACTTAAGGGAAATGAGCAGTTCCTTAAGAAACAATTGACACAGTTGCTTTTTTTTCTACAAAATACCTTGAATTTAAAAATATTGGCCTTTGATTCAAGAGTAAAGTTATATTCATAATGTTTTCATGTATTTTTTAAATATGTATAAAATGACGTTAGTTACAACCTTATTTTCTCTCTTTTACAGTTAAAAGACGTTGATACTCGGAAAATCATAAGAGCAATGCTTTCTTATGTGTGGCCTAAAGACAGGCCAGATCTACGAGCTAGAGTGGCTGTTTCCCTGGGATTTTTAGGAGGTGCAAAGGTAAGAACGGGAGTTGTTATAACTAAGAAACATGATACTTTTTAATCATGAACCCTTGGCTAGATAAGCTGTTTCAGGACAACACAGCCAATTTTTATGATCTTTAGTTTGCATAATTATTCAGTGAATATAAATTATATGTTATATAAGGTTTATCTCTGGATCTGAGGTCTGATATTCTAAACTTAATGGACTTTCCTCCTAAAACTAGTGTGTATTGGACTGGGAGCGTGACCTAGTGGTAGAGTGATTGCCTAGCATGTCCTGGGTTTGATTCCTTGGTACCACGTACAGAGAAAAAGTTGGAAGTGGTACTGTGGCTCAAGTGGTAGAGTACTAGCCTTGAGAAAGCCCAAGGACGGTGCCCAGGCCCTGAGTTCAAGCCCCAGGACTGGCAAAAAAACAAAAACAAAACCAAAAGAAAACAAAAAACAAAACAACAGTGCATATGATATAGGAACATAGGAAACTTAAAGTCCTTTGAGTCTTTTTGCACATAATTCTCCTAAGCAGAGTTCCCAGTAAATTGAAAAGAGGAGGAAGGCGTTTTAGCCACATTGATGACCGTAAGTGTCAAACAATATCAAATAAAAAAATTAAAACTACAAAGACAGCCACAAAAGCTGGATGTATTTAGTGTTAGGACCCTCTATATTTTAGCAGCATCCTCAGTTATTGATTGTGCTGTAAGTCAATTGTAATAATGAGTATGAATTTTTAAGGAAAATTGAAACCTTGAGCAAGTCAGTTTCCTAATCTGTAAAATAAGCTTTTTATTATGATTAAGTGAATTAACATGGTATATGCTTAGAACACTATATTATAGGTAAAAGAAGCAATATAGATGTTTAAATAAAACTAGAGAAACTTGCTTAACATACGTAAGGCTCTGGTTTCCACCCCTAGTACCACAAGAAATTGAATTAGATTTCAGAATTATTGTTGAAAGTGTTTGCTTAAAGAGATAAAAGTTGGCTATCATTTTATTTGTCTTAATATATAAGGATTAATATTTTGTGTTAAGACTCATCTTAAAATTTTTATATTGTGGCTGTTTCCTTTTGATTTCTCATTTTTCCCTACCCTAAACATATATTTAGAACATGTATGTAGTACTGTTCTTGGCACTATGGTATTCAAATCTGAGTAAAGCAAATTTTTCTTCTTGTAAATCATACAGGGCACGTTTTAATTTAGCACTTTTATTCATGTTTGCCAAAAATTATTTAAGGGAATACCAGTTGCATATTGTGGAGTTTCAGAGAAAGACAGGAGGAACTGCCATGATGGAACTCAGGAAAGATTTATTTTATTACTTAGCAGCACTGGCTTGGCACTCAGGGTCTTGTGCTTGCTAGGCTGACACATTACCATTTCAGCTATTCTTCCAGCCAATTTTTGCTGTTTTTTTTTTAAAGATAGAATTCTGTATACTTCTTTGCTGAGGCTCTCCTTGAAACTCGATCTTTCTGCTCTCAGCTTCCCAAGTAGCTAGGATTACAGGCATGAGCCACTAAGCCCCTGGTAGAGATGGCTTCTTTGACAAGTTTGGATTGTTGTAGGTTTAAGAAATTTAAACATTGTCTAGTAAAAATATAGAGTATGTAGACAAGAGGAATAGTTCCTTTTGGTTCCAATGAAGGGGGTAAAATATTCCAAAAAGAGTTGGAAGTAAGATTGGACAAATAGAAATCCACATCATCTAAAATTGAGCATGTGAATGAATTAATCTCAATGTGTCTTGCAGGTTTTATTCATTTATTTATTTGTTTGTTTGTTTTGTGGATTGTAGGGTTTGAACTCAGCTAGGTGCTGTCCATGAGCTCTTCAGCTCAAGGCTAAGACCAAGGACCTGCCCTTGAGCTGAGCCCCACTTCCCATTTTCTAGAGGTTAATTGGAGATAAGAGTCTCAGGTCCTTTTGTGCCCAGGCTGGCTTTGAGCCTTGATCTTCAGTTCTCAGCCTCCTGAGTAGCTAGGATTAGAGGCGTGAGCCACTAATTAGGAAATTAATTTGGTCCTGTTAAAGAAGATAAGTTAAAGTAATAAGAGATCAAAAGTTGGAATACCATTCATTTCATTCATTCAGGAAATACCTACTACTTATGAAGTCAGTATAATAGTTTAGGTAAACAAATAGCAGTCTCACTGAATTCATGGTTGAAATGCTAACATGGAAGAAAAAGATGACAGATGATGTGAGATAGAATCAGCAAGACATAGCAACAGATTAGTTATTAGAAGTTAAAAAAGGAATAGAATTCGAAGATGATGCCAGGGATGGAAAAATGACAATGCATGTAACAGAAGAAGGAAAATCTTGTTATAGAAATCAAAGTCTTAGTAATAGACATGCCAACTTTGACATGCTGGCAGAACACCTAGACAGAGCAATTCACAAGAAGCAGGTCAAGCTTAGGAAAGAGCTCAGGGTTACATAGATTAAGAGGTTATACTGTTCGACAAGAAATGTACTCATTACCTTACTTATATAACTGTAACAGCTCTTTACATCACCTTAACAATAAAATAACATTATTATTTTTTGTGGGTTATGGGGCTTGAACTCTGGGCCTGGGTGCTGTGCCTGAGCTCTTCAGCTCAAGGCTACTGCCCTACCCCTGGAGTCTCAGCTCCACTTCCCATTTTCCAGAGGTTAACTGGAGATAAGAGTGTCAGGTTCTTCAGTTCTTCAGTTCTTTAGTGCCGGGCTGCCTTTGAACCCAAATCCTCAGATTTCAGCTTCCTGAGTATCTAGGATTACAGGTGTGAGCCATCCTACCCGGCTCTGACAACATATTATTTTTTTAAAAGGATAAATATAAGATTAAAAGCAAAAAGAGGTTATAGTTTGCAATGTAAATTAATGAATTTACTAAGGAAAACAACAGAAATAGAAGACAATTAGGGATAAAATTTTTGTTTTAAAGAGAAGTAAACAAGCCAGGTGTGGTGGCTCATGCCTGTAATCCTAACTACACAGGAGGCTGAGATCTCAAGATCATGGTTAAAAGCCAACCCTGGCATGAAATGAGACTCTTATCTCCACTTAACCACTAGAAAATCAGAAGTGGTACTGTAGCTCAAGGGGTAGGCTGGTAGCTCAGGGACAACGCCCAGGGCCCAGAGTTCAAACCCCATGACCAACCAAACAAACAAACAAAAAAAGAGAATAGTAAAAGACACTATATAATTTATTCTTGCTGATTTAAAAAGAAACTCAAGAGGAGTGTGACTCCATTTTCCTATCTCCTTTTAAATCCTTGGGCTCTGTTGGGTACTTACTGAATCTGACTTACTCCTGATGAGAGTACATACTTAAATCAAGATGCTTAGCAAAAGATAAAGAATCTGTACTTCATTCTGTTTGTTTAGGATGAATAGAAAGAAAAGTATTTGGTATCCAATAGTGAAACTTTTATATTCATTAGTATCATAACACTGGTTGCTGGATTGTCTTTTACATCGAAATTACCAAAGATGAGCTCTTATGCAAGGCAAAAATTAGCAAATTGGCCTTTATTCCTTTATTAGCTGAATGTAAATATCTTGCTGACAAGTTAAAAGCAGATGGTTTCCTGGACTTGCTTGCGAATTGAAGAGAACAGGTTAGAACATGACTAATTAAGATAGCAAAGGTGAGGAGTTTTAAGTAATTACATTTATATTTGGAATTATTTTTAGAGTGAGATTCAGTCCTTCAGAAATAAAGATTTCTGTTGCTTGGTGACAGGTCAATACCAGAGCATGAAATCTATAGCTAAACTAACTTCCTTAAAGATTAAAATATTTTTAGAAGTCTGCTATTTGCATTTTTAGTCAGAAAATACTATTTGGAAATGGAAAGTGCTGTACTGAACTCTTGTAAACTGGTTATAAGTAAACAAAATTAATAAAAAAAACCTTTAAGAATATGTTTGGTTCCTTTTGTATCAAGAACAGGGGGACTGGGAGTTTCGCCTAGTGGTAGAATGCTTACCTAGCATACATGAAGACCTGGGTTCGATTCCTCAGTACCACATATATAGAAAAGCCAGCACTGGGGCTGGGAGTTTGGCCTAGTGATAGAGTGCTTTCCTAGCATGCACGAAGACCCAGATTCGATTCCTTGGTACCACATACATAGAAAAAAGCCAGAAGTGGTGCTGTGACTCAAGTGATATAGCCCTAGCCTTGAGAAAAATCCAGGGACAGTGCTCAGGCCCTGAGCCCAAGCCCAGGACTGGCAAAAAAAAAAGAAAAGCCAGAACTGGTGCTGTGGCTCAAGTAGTAGAGCACTAACCTTGAGGAAAGCCCACGGACAGTGCTCAGTCCTCGAGTTCAGTCCCCACGGCTGGCAAAAAAAAAAAAGAGCGGGAAGAAATTGTGAGATATTGTGATGGATGCCATATAGAACTTTGAAAATATATAGAAAACAACTTTAATTTTATTAGATAGGAACTCAGCCATAGAATAATTTGAGACATGCTGAGCATAGTAGTAGTATTATCTAGTAGCATTAGTCCAAACAACATCTTCCACCTTCTGGATTATCATGAATGTAAAAGGGAGCATTATTCTTAATCTTTAAAACTTGTTTATTGTTGGACTGGGAATTTGGCCTAGTGGTAGAGTGCTTGCCTAGCATGCACAAAGACTCGGTTCAATTCCCCAGTACCACATACATAGGAAAAAGCCGGAAGTGGTGCTATGGCTCAAGTGGTAGAGTGCTAGCCTTGAGAAAACTTAAGGACAGTGCCCAGCCCCTGAGCTCAAGCCCAAGATTGGCAAAAAAAACCCCAAAAAACAAAAACCAAAAAAACCTTTATTTATATTTAGCAGTATTGCAAGTATGTTCTCTAACTGACAAGCAAAGGGATTAGTATCTGCTTTCATCCCTTGGCTCCTTGTTTTTTCTTCAAACCCGATTTCGTGTTCTGACATGTGAGCAATTTGGACTGATCAAGCATCCATTTTACTCTCCTCTTCTCTACCTTGTCCATATATTTTGTGGTCCAGGAACATTCTCAGCCTTCATAAGCCTTTCCTATATCTGTGTGACAGTGGCAGTGTTATAAGTAGGCCCGAGGCATAGATGAAAGAGAAGGAATAAGGAAATGTCAAGTAAGAAAAGGAGAAAAAGGAGTTGTCTCATGCTTAATGTATGTGGGAACACAGAGTTTTGTCTACTTGCTTATTACCTTTGAATGTTCTGTTCATTTTGATGGTCAAAAGGTTATCATTGGTCTATGGCAAAGATTGCAAAGATAAACTATATTATTATAGACAAATTTTAAGTCCCAGAGTAGACCTAGGGGGGTGGGTATTCTACCATCAAAATTGGATCAGTTCTAACTAGTAAGTTGGGGTTTTGTATGACATGTATTTTAGGGGTTCTGCAGCAAAGTAAGAAAAAGAGACAGAAACAAAACATTGTCTTTGTTCGTGTGTGTGTGTGTGTATGTATATGTGTGTATGTACGTGTGCTAGTACTAGTACTGGGACTTGAACCCAGGGCCTAAGAGCTATCCCTGGGCTTTTTTACTCAAAGCTAGTGCTTTGGTGGTTAAATGGAGATAAGAGTCCAAGGGATTTTCCTGCCCGAGTTGGCTTTGAACTGTGATTCTTAGATCTCAGCCTCTTAAGTAGCTAGGATTACAGGCATGAGCCACCTTTTTTTTTTAGTTCCTATAGATGATAAACATTCTCTTAAGATCTCTGTATGTATCACAGGAGTAATCACATCATGTTGTGTGTGTGGCGGGGGAGTGTACACGCATACATGAGGTTGAATTTAAGGTCTTAAGCTCTCACTTGTTTTTTTCACTGAGGGTTGGCACACTAGTGTGCTTGAGTTACACACTTCAAGCATTTTGCTGGTGAATTGAAGATAAAACATCTCATAGACCTTTCTGTCTGAGTTAGCTTCAACCTGCGATCCTTAGATCTCAGCCTAATTAGCTAGAATTATAGTTATGAACAACCAGTGCTTGGCTCACATCATCTATAAACTGGGGATTTTTAATTCTTTTCACAGGTATGAGGAACCTTTTTTCTGCCAAGGGCCTATTGGATATTGATAATAAAATTATTAGTACAAGCATAAGTCAAGGAAAAGCATGGACGTGTGTCCAATCTTATACCTGTGTCCAGTTATGTACCAAATGGTTTCATGAACCTTTTTTTTTTTTTGCGCCAGTCCTGGGTCTTGAACTCAGGGCCTGGGCACTCTCCTTGGACACTTTTTCTCAAGGTTAGCATTGAGCCACAGCACTACTTCCAGCTTTTTCTGTATATGTGGTTCCGAGGAATCAAACCCAGGTCTTTGTGCATGCTAGTCAAGCACACTACCACTAAGCCAAGTGTCTGACCCATCATGAACCTTCTACAGAGATTGCCCACCCTTAATAAGGTCTTTTAGACCTTCCTACTAGTACTAATATTTTTCATGCAATAATATCAGAATTCAAGAAAACAACAAAGCAGATTTACCAAATTCATGATATTTTACAAATAGATGTTCTCTTCAATGTTCCCCAAAATGTTTGTTCTTATTTTCTAATCAACACCAGCTTGAAAAATACATAATTGACCAAATTGTGGGCAGAAGAATTTAGAGTATCAGGTGCCAAAAGGCACTTTTGATTAATAATTGTTAAAAATTAAAAGGTGTCTTTAAAATTATAAAATAACATTAGGCGAGAGTATGATTAAAATAAAATCAATATGCATTATCCTTCAGGAACACAGCTATTAAATAAGTAAAAAATAATATGTGAATTGAGAAAAAAATTATTGATTGAATGACTACTGGGCCCAAGTAATGGCTAGGAACTGGGAATAAAAACCTGGGGGAAAATGTGGTCTTAGCCTTCCTGGTGTTGTACCATACTCAACGAGAAAAATAAATAAATGATAAAAAAAAAAAAGCAGCTATCTTACAGCATCCAAAGGAAGATACTATTAGGAGCTTTGGGCATGCCCTGATGTTGGCATTTAGGGAGAGTTTCCTGGAAGCAACTAGCATTTCCCAGTAACTACTTTGACATTCTTGTTTGACCTTGATTTTTTTTAAAAAAATCTGAATAATACTTTAAAAATTGAAACAGTGCTACCTGCATCCATTAGGTAATTTGAGAAGTATGATTTATACCATGGAGTGTTTTTTAATTAAAAGACTTTTATTTTTGTAGGACTTGAAAGATTGAAAGCTTACGGCCACGTAGGCTACATAGCAAGACCCTGTCTCCAAAAACCAAGGTTGAAAATGAAAATGTAGTTCAATAGTAGAGCACTTGCCTCGCACATTGCCTGGCATAAGGATCTGAATTTAATCCTTAGCACTGAAATAAAAAGATTTCAGACAAATTTTAGATTTACAGAAAAACTGAACAGTGCGTATAGTCTTTATATACCTGTTTCCTCCCACACATAGTTCTTTTATTAATGTTGTGTGTTAATATGGCACATTTGTTAAAATAGATGGACCAACTATTTAAAAGGTACATTATTTTTAACTAAACCTGTAGTTTACATTAGAATTCATTTTTGTTGTACAGTTAGCTAAATCACATATCTACTATAGTATCATACTCATTTCACTGACTTAGAAACCTGATGAGATTCTCCAGTTCATCTCTCATATTTTCTTCCCAAATTCTTGACAGCCTCTGATTTTTTATTGTCTCTCTAGCTTTACCTGTTCCAGAATGTCATGTACTTGGAATCTTACATAGTTTTTTTTTTCTTTTTTTTTCCCAGACTGGGAATGTATACTGCAATGTATACTGCAGATTTATTCATAGCTTCTTATGACTTGATAGCTCATTAAAAAAGAATTACAACTGAGGTTTGAACTCAGTTTTATACTCACTAGGCAGGTGCTGTAGTACTTGAACCTTAACTGCAGCCCCTTTTGCTCTGATTATATTTGAGATTAAGGTCTTATTTTCCTGGATTGGCCTGGACCACAAACCTCCCGTTTATACTTCTCACCATAGCTGAGGTAATAGGCATTTACCACTGTATCCAGCTAATGGTCAAGATGGAGTCTTGGAAATTTTTTGCCTGGCCTAGTCTCAAACCATGATCCTCTCTCAATTTTCACCTCTCTACAGCTAGGACTATAGTGACTACACTCAATTCTTTTTGTATGTGTGCCAGTCCTGGGGCTTGAACTCAGAGCCTGGGTGCTGTCCCTGAGCATTTTTTGCTCAATTCTAGTGCCTTAACACTTGAGGAACATCTTCACTTCCAGCTTTTTTGGGTAGTTAATTGGAGATGAGAATCTTACAGGCTTTCCTGTCATGGCTGGGTTTGAACTATGATCCTCAGATTTCAGCCTTCTGAGTAGCTAGGATTATAGGCATGAGCCATTGGTAGCTGGGTACTCATTTCTTTTTATTGCTGAATAATTTTCCATTGTATGGATGTAAGTGTATGTTTGTCTAATCACCTGTAGAAGGATATCTTCATTGCTTCTTGATTTCGTTAGTCAGAATAAAGCTGCAATAGATATCAATGTACAGTTTTTGTGTGGGCCTAAGTTTTCAACTAATCTGAATATGAAATAATGCAATTGGTAGATTCTATAGAAAGAACATATTTAGATTTTCTTTCACAATTTTTCTGGTTGCTGTACTACCATTATTAGTAAAGAGAGTTACTGTTGTTGCTCAACCAGCATTCAGTGTGGTATTTAAA